>NW_028253637.1:0-100974 GCF_964263255.1 Lissotriton vulgaris | reverse complement strand
ACCATTTGGAGGCATTTAATGTTCGAGCAAAAACGGCTGATTTTCGACAAAAGAGATAACACCCCCCCATTACGTCATGCTTCAGAAATGTGGAAAATGGTCCGTTTTCAAATGTTTTATTTTTGAACGTCAGTTCACATTTGTAGGTGGATCATCAGTGTTAGAGCTAAAATTAGCATGTTTAAAGTGATTTTCATGCTTCCAGGGGCTCGGGAAGTTAATTAAATACCATTTGGAGGCATTTAATGTTCGAGCAAAAACGGCTGATTTTCGACAAAAGAGATAACACCCCCCCATTACGTCATGCTTCAGAAATGTGGAAAATGGTCCGTTTTCAAATGTTTTATTTTTGAACGTCAGTTCACATTTGTAGGTGGATCATCAGTAATAGAGCTAAAATTAGCATGTTTAAAGTGATTTTCATGCTTCCAGGGGCTCGGGAAGTTAATTAAATACCATTTGGAGGCATTTAATGTTCGAGCAAAAACGGCTGATTTTCGACAAAAGAGATAACACCCCCCCATTACGTCATGCTTCAGAAATGTGGAAAATGGTCCGTTTTCAAATGTTTTATTTTTGAACGTCAGTTCACATTTGTAGGTGGATCATCAGTGTTAGAGCTAAAATTAGCATGTTTAAAGTGATTTTCATGCTTCCAGGGGCTCGGGAAGTTAATTAAATACCATTTGGAGGCATTTAATGTTCGAGCAAAAACGGCTGATTTTCGACAAAAGAGATAACACCCCCCCATTACGTCATGCTTCAGAAATGTGGAAAATGGTCCGTTTTCAAATGTTTTATTTTTGAACGTCAGTTCACATTTGTAGGTGGATCATCAGTGTTAGAGCTAAAATTAGCATGTTTAAAGTGATTTTCATGCTTCCAGGGGCCCAAAACACAAGATTTATGGAATGGTTAAAAGTGCATGAAAATGGCCAGTTTACTCACTCTGAGTTCTCAAAAAGGGTTTCTTCACCCCGGGAAGTTAATTAAATACCATTTGGAGGCATTTAATGTTCGAGCAAAAACGGCTGATTTTCGACAAAAGAGATAACACCCCCCCATTACGTCATGCTTCAGAAATGTGGAAAATGGTCCGTTTTCAAATGTTTTATTTTTGAACGTCAGTTCACATTTGTAGGTGGATCATCAGTGTTAGAGCTAAAATTAGCATGTTTAAAGTGATTTTCATGCTTCCAGGGGCTCGGGAAGTTAATTAAATACCATTTGGAGGCATTTAATGTTCGAGCAAAAATGGCTGATTTTCGACAAAAGAGATAACACCCCCCCATTACGTCATGCTTCAGAAATGTGGAAAATGGTCCGTTTTCAAATGTTTTATTTTTGAACGTCAGTTCACATTTGTAGGTGGATCATCAGTGTTAGAGCTAAAATTAGCATGTTTAAAGTGATTTTCATGCTTCCAGGGGCCCAAAACACAAGATTTATGGAATGGTTAAAAGTGCATGAAAATGGCCAATTTACTCACTCTGAGTTCTCAAAAAGGGTTTCTTCACCCCGGGAAGTTAATTAAATACCATTTGGAGGCATTTAATGTTCGAGCAAAAACGACTGATTTTCGACAAAAGAGATAACACCCCCCCATTACGTCATGCTTCAGAAATGTGGAAAATGGTCCGTTTTCAAATGTTTTATTTTTGAACGTCAGTTCACATTTGTAGGTGGATCATCAGTGTTAGAGCTAAAATTAGCATGTTTAAAGTGATTTTCATGCTTCCAGGGGCTCGGGAAGTTAATTAAATACCATTTGGAGGCATTCAATGTTCGAGCAAAAACGGCTGATTTTCGACAAAAGAGATAACACCCCCCCATTACGTCATGCTTCAGAAATGTGGAAAATGGTCCGTTTTCAAATGTTTTATTTTTGAACGTCAGTTCACATTTGTAGGTGGATCATCAGTGTTAGAGCTAAAATTAGCATGTTTAAAGTGATTTTCATGCTTCCAGGGGCCCAAAACACAAGATTTATGGAATGGTTAAAAGTGCATGAAAATGGCCAATTTACTCACTCTGAGTTCTCAAAAAGGGTTTCTTCACCCCGGGAAGTTAATTAAATGCCATTTGGAGGCATTTAATGTTCGAGCAAAAACGGCTGATTTTCGACAAAAGAGATAACACCCCCCCATTACGTCATGCTTCAGAAATGTGGAAAATGGTCCGTTTTCAAATGTTTTATTTTTGAACGTCAGTTCACATTTGTAGGTGGATCATCAGTGTTAGAGCTAAAATTAGCATGTTTAAAGTGATTTTCATGCTTCCAGGGGCTCGGGAAGTTAATTAAATACCATTTGGAGTCATTTAATGTTCGAGCAAAAACGGCTGATTTTCGACAAAAGAGATAACACCCCCCCATTACGTCATGCTTCAGAAATGTGGAAAATGGTCCGTTTTCAAATGTTTTATTTTTGAACGTCAGTTCACATTTGTAGGTGGATCATCAGTGTTAGAGCTAAAATTAGCATGTTTAAAGTGATTTTCATGCTTCCAGGGGCCCAAAACACAAGATTTATGGAATGGTTAAAAGTGCATGAAAATGGCCAGTTTACTCACTCTGAGTTCTCAAAAAGGGTTTCTTCACCCCGGGAAGTTAATTAAATACCATTTGGAGGCATTTAATGTTCGAGCAAAAACGGCTGATTTTCGACAAAAGAGATAACACCCCCCCATTACGTCATGCTTCAGAAATGTGGAAAATGGTCCGTTTTCAAATGTTTTATTTTTGAACGTCAGTTCACATTTGTAGGTGGATCATCAGTGTTAGAGCTAAAATTAGCATGTTTAAAGTGATTTTCATGCTTCCAGGGGCTCGGGAAGTTAATTAAATACCATTTGGAGGCATTTAATGTTCGAGCAAAAATGGCTGATTTTCGACAAAAGAGATAACACCCCCCCATTACGTCATGCTTCAGAAATGTGGAAAATGGTCCGTTTTCAAATGTTTTATTTTTGAACGTCAGTTCACATTTGTAGGTGGATCATCAGTGTTAGAGCTAAAATTAGCATGTTTAAAGTGATTTTCATGCTTCCAGGGGCCCAAAACACAAGATTTATGGAATGGTTAAAAGTGCATGAAAATGGCCAATTTACTCACTCTGAGTTCTCAAAAAGGGTTTCTTCACCCCGGGAAGTTAATTAAATACCATTTGGAGGCATTTAATGTTCGAGCAAAAACGACTGATTTTCGACAAAAGAGATAACACCCCCCCATTACGTCATGCTTCAGAAATGTGGAAAATGGTCCGTTTTCAAATGTTTTATTTTTGAACGTCAGTTCACATTTGTAGGTGGATCATCAGTGTTAGAGCTAAAATTAGCATGTTTAAAGTGATTTTCATGCTTCCAGGGGCTCGGGAAGTTAATTAAATACCATTTGGAGGCATTCAATGTTCGAGCAAAAACGGCTGATTTTCGACAAAAGAGATAACACCCCCCCATTACGTCATGCTTCAGAAATGTGGAAAATGGTCCGTTTTCAAATGTTTTATTTTTGAACGTCAGTTCACATTTGTAGGTGGATCATCAGTGTTAGAGCTAAAATTAGCATGTTTAAAGTGATTTTCATGCTTCCAGGGGCCCAAAACACAAGATTTATGGAATGGTTAAAAGTGCATGAAAATGGCCAATTTACTCACTCTGAGTTCTCAAAAAGGGTTTCTTCACCCCGGGAAGTTAATTAAATGCCATTTGGAGGCATTTAATGTTCGAGCAAAAACGGCTGATTTTCGACAAAAGAGATAACACCCCCCCATTACGTCATGCTTCAGAAATGTGGAAAATGGTCCGTTTTCAAATGTTTTATTTTTGAACGTCAGTTCACATTTGTAGGTGGATCATCAGTGTTAGAGCTAAAATTAGCATGTTTAAAGTGATTTTCATGCTTCCAGGGGCTCGGGAAGTTAATTAAATACCATTTGGAGTCATTTAATGTTCGAGCAAAAACGGCTGATTTTCGACAAAAGAGATAACACCCCCCCATTACGTCATGCTTCAGAAATGTGGAAAATGGTCCGTTTTCAAATGTTTTATTTTTGAACGTCAGTTCACATTTGTAGGTGGATCATCAGTGTTAGAGCTAAAATTAGCATGTTTAAAGTGATTTTCATGCTTCCAGGGGCTCGGGAAGTTAATTAAATACCATTTGGAGGCATTTAATGTTCGAGCAAAAACGGCTGATTTTCGACAAAAGAGATAACACCCCCCCCATTACGTCATGCTTCAGAAATGTGGAAAATGGTCCGTTTTCAAATGTTTTATTTTTGAACGTCAGTTCACATTTGTAGGTGGATCATCAGTAATAGAGCTAAAATTAGCATGTTTAAAGTGATTTTCATGCTTCCAGGGGCTCGGGAAGTTAATTAAATACCATTTGGAGGCATTTAATGTTCGAGCAAAAACGGCTGATTTTCGACAAAAGAGATAACACCCCCCCATTACGTCATGCTTCAGAAATGTGGAAAATGGTCCGTTTTCAAATGTTTTATTTTTGAACGTCAGTTCACATTTGTAGGTGGATCATCAGTGTTAGAGCTAAAATTAGCATGTTTAAAGTGATTTTCATGCTTCCAGGGGCTCGGGAAGTTAATTAAATACCATTTGGAGGCATTTAATGTTCGAGCAAAAACGGCTGATTTTCGACAAAAGAGATAACACCCCCCCATTACGTCATGCTTCAGAAATGTGGAAAATGGTCCGTTTTCAAATGTTTTATTTTTGAACGTCAGTTCACATTTGTAGGTGGATCATCAGTGTTAGAGCTAAAATTAGCATGTTTAAAGTGATTTTCATGCTTCCAGGGGCCCAAAACACAAGATTTATGGAATGGTTAAAAGTGCATGAAAATGGCCAGTTTACTCACTCTGAGTTCTCAAAAAGGGTTTCTTCACCCCGGGAAGTTAATTAAATACCATTTGGAGGCATTTAATGTTCGAGCAAAAACGGCTGATTTTCGACAAAAGAGATAACACCCCCCCATTACGTCATGCTTCAGAAATGTGGAAAATGGTCCGTTTTCAAATGTTTTATTTTTGAACGTCAGTTCACATTTGTAGGTGGATCATCAGTGTTAGAGCTAAAATTAGCATGTTTAAAGTGATTTTCATGCTTCCAGGGGCTCGGGAAGTTAATTAAATACCATTTGGAGGCATTTAATGTTCGAGCAAAAATGGCTGATTTTCGACAAAAGAGATAACACCCCCCCATTACGTCATGCTTCAGAAATGTGGAAAATGGTCCGTTTTCAAATGTTTTATTTTTGAACGTCAGTTCACATTTGTAGGTGGATCATCAGTGTTAGAGCTAAAATTAGCATGTTTAAAGTGATTTTCATGCTTCCAGGGGCCCAAAACACAAGATTTATGGAATGGTTAAAAGTGCATGAAAATGGCCAATTTACTCACTCTGAGTTCTCAAAAAGGGTTTCTTCACCCCGGGAAGTTAATTAAATACCATTTGGAGGCATTTAATGTTCGAGCAAAAACGGCTGATTTTCGACAAAAGAGATAACACCCCCCCATTACGTCATGCTTCAGAAATGTGGAAAATGGTCCGTTTTCAAATGTTTTATTTTTGAACGTCAGTTCACATTTGTAGGTGGATCATCAGTGTTAGAGCTAAAATTAGCATGTTTAAAGTGATTTTCATGCTTCCAGGGGCTCGGGAAGTTAATTAAATACCATTTGGAGGCATTCAATGTTCGAGCAAAAACGGCTGATTTTCGACAAAAGAGATAACACCCCCCCATTACGTCATGCTTCAGAAATGTGGAAAATGGTCCGTTTTCAAATGTTTTATTTTTGAACGTCAGTTCACATTTGTAGGTGGATCATCAGTGTTAGAGCTAAAATTAGCATGTTTAAAGTGATTTTCATGCTTCCAGGGGCCCAAAACACAAGATTTATGGAATGGTTAAAAGTGCATGAAAATGGCCAATTTACTCACTCTGAGTTCTCAAAAAGGGTTTCTTCACCCCGGGAAGTTAATTAAATGCCATTTGGAGGCATTTAATGTTCGAGCAAAAACGGCTGATTTTCGACAAAAGAGATAACACCCCCCCATTACGTCATGCTTCAGAAATGTGGAAAATGGTCCGTTTTCAAATGTTTTATTTTTGAACGTCAGTTCACATTTGTAGGTGGATCATCAGTGTTAGAGCTAAAATTAGCATGTTTAAAGTGATTTTCATGCTTCCAGGGGCTCGGGAAGTTAATTAAATACCATTTGGAGGCATTTAATGTTCGAGCAAAAACGGCTGATTTTCGACAAAAGAGATAACACCCCCCCATTACGTCATGCTTCAGAAATGTGGAAAATGGTCCGTTTTCAAATGTTTTATTTTTGAACGTCAGTTCACATTTGTAGGTGGATCATCAGTGTTAGAGCTAAAATTAGCATGTTTAAAGTGATTTTCATGCTTCCAGGGGCCCAAAACACAAGATTTATGGAATGGTTAAAAGTGCATGAAAATGGCCAATTTACTCACTCTGAGTTCTCAAAAAGGGTTTCTTCACCCTCGGGAAGTTAATTAAATACCATTTGGAGGCATTTAATGTTCGAGCAAAAACGGCTGATTTTCGACAAAAGAGATAACACCCCCCCATTACGTCATGCTTCAGAAATGTGGAAAATGGTCCGTTTTCAAATGTTTTATTTTTGAACGTCAGTTCACATTTGTAGGTGGATCATCAGTGTTAGAGCTAAAATTAGCATGTTTAAAGTGATTTTCATGCTTCCAGGGGCTCGGGAAGTTAATTAAATACCATTTGGAGGCATTTAATGTTCGAGCAAAAACGGCTGATTTTCGACAAAAGAGATAACACCCCCCCCATTACGTCATGCTTCAGAAATGTGGAAAATGGTCCGTTTTCAAATGTTTTATTTTTGAACGTCAGTTCACATTTGTAGGTGGATCATCAGTGTTAGAGCTAAAATTAGCATGTTTAAAGTGATTTTCATGCTTCCAGGGGCCCAAAACACAAGATTTATGGAATGGTTAAAAGTGCATGAAAATGGCCAATTTACTCACTCTGAGTTCTCAAAAAGGGTTTCTTTACCCCGGGAAGTTAATTAAATACCATTTGGAGGCATTTAATGTTCGAGCAAAAACGGCTGATTTTCGACAAAAGAGATAACACCCCCCCATTACGTCATGCTTCAGAAATGTGGAAAATGGTCCGTTTTCAAATGTTTTATTTTTGAACGTCAGTTCACATTTGTAGGTGGATCATCAGTGTTAGAGCTAAAATTAGCATGTTTAAAGTGATTTTCATGCTTCCAGGGGCTCGGGAAGTTAATTAGATACCATTTGGAGGCATTTAATGTTCGAGCAAAAACGGCTGATTTTCGACAAAAGAGATAACACCCCCCCATTACGTCATGCTTCAGAAATGTGGAAAATGGTCCGTTTTCAAATGTTTTATTTTTGAACGTCAGTTCACATTTGTAGGTGGATCATCAGTGTTAGAGCTAAAATTAGCATGTTTAAAGTGATTTTCATGCTTCCAGGGGCTCGGGAAGTTAATTAAATACCATTTGGAGGCATTTAATGTTCGAGCAACAACGGCTGATTTTCGACAAAAGAGATAACACCCCCCCATTACGTCATGCTTCAGAAATGTGGAAAATGGTCCGTTTTCAAATGTTTTATTTTTGAACGTCAGTTCACATTTGTAGGTGGATCATCAGTGTTAGAGCTAAAATTAGCATGTTTAAAGTGATTTTCATGCTTCCAGGGGCTCGGGAAGTTAATTAAATACCATTTGGAGGCATTTAATGTTCGAGCAAAAACGGCTGATTTTCGACAAAAGAGATAACACCCCCCCATTACGTCATGCTTCAGAAATGTGGAAAATGGTCCGTTTTCAAATGTTTTATTTTTGAACGTCAGTTCACATTTGTAGGTGGATCATCAGTGTTAGAGCTAAAATTAGCATGTTTAAAGTGATTTTCATGCTTCCAGGGGCCCAAAACACAAGATTTATGGAATGGTTAAAAGTGCATGAAAATGGCCAATTTACTCACTCTGAGTTCTCAAAAAGGGTTTCTTCACCCCGGGAAGTTAATTAAATACCATTTGGAGGCATTTAATGTTCGAGCAAAAACGGCTGATTTTCGACAAAAGAGATAACACCCCCCCATTACGTCATGCTTCAGAAATGTGGAAAATGGTCCGTTTTCAAATGTTTTATTTTTGAACGTCAGTTCACATTTGTAGGTGGATCATCAGTGTTAGAGCTAAAATTAGCATGTTTAAAGTGATTTTCATGCTTCCAGGGGCTCGGGAAGTTAATTAAATACCATTTGGAGGCATTTAATGTTCGAGCAAAAACGGCTGATTTTCGACAAAAGAGATAACACCCCCCCATTACGTCATGCTTCAGAAATGTGGAAAATGGTCCGTTTTCAAATGTTTTATTTTTGAACGTCAGTTCACATTTGTAGGTGGATCATCAGTGTTAGAGCTAAAATTAGCATGTTTAAAGTGATTTTCATGCTTCCAGGGGCTCGGGAAGTTAATTAAATACCATTTGGAGGCATTTAATGTTCGAGCAAAAACGGCTGATTTTCGACAAAAGAGATAACACCCCCCCATTACGTCATGCTTCAGAAATGTGGAAAATGGTCCGTTTTCAAATGTTTTATTTTTGAACGTCAGTTCACATTTGTAGGTGGATCATCAGTGTTAGAGCTAAAATTAGCATGTTTAAAGTGATTTTCATGCTTCCAGGGGCTCGGGAAGTTAATTAAATACCATTTGGAGGCATTTAATGTTCGAGCAAAAACGGCTGATTTTCGACAAAAGAGATAACACCCCCCCATTACGTCATGCTTCAGAAATGTGGAAAATGGTCCGTTTTCAAATGTTTTATTTTTGAACGTCAGTTCACATTTGTAGGTGGATCATCAGTGTTAGAGCTAAAATTAGCATGTGTAAAGTGATTTTCATGCTTCCAGGGGCTCGGGAAGTTAATTAAATACCATTTGGAGGCATTTAATGTTCGAGCAAAAACGGCTGATTTTCGACAAAAGAGATAACACCCCCCCATTACGTCATGCTTCAGAAATGTGGAAAATGGTCCGTTTTCAAATGTTTTATTTTTGAACGTCAGTTCACATTTGTAGGTGGATCATCAGTGTTAGAGCTAAAATTAGCATGTTTAAAGTGATTTTCATGCTTCCAGGGGCCCAAAACACAAGATTTATGGAATGGTTAAAAGTGCATGAAAATGGCCAATTTACTCACTCTGAGTTCTCAAAAAGGGTTTCTTCACCCCGGGAATAAGCATGAGCGAATTTTGCGGATCTCGCGTTCGCGAATTTTGCGGATTTGCGGATTCGCAATCCGCAAAATCCGCGAATTCCCGCGAATTTGCGGATTTTTTTTTTTTTGTGTTCGCCCGTGTTTCTGCCAGTTCGCGAGGGTTTTGTACACTTTCGCAAATTGCGAACTTACCTGTCGGGTCGCAAGTTTCGCGAACTTGTTGTTTCTACGTGTCCAGCCTGTTTGGGACACTCTTCTTCATCACTGCCACTCTCTGTCACCACTGCCACTCTCTGACTACTCATGCCACCCTTTGGCCCACCCATGCCACCCTCTGTTTCATCACCACACCCTCTGGTTGTCCAGTGTACATTATTTTCGGCAAAGCAAAGCACACCTTCCCTGCCTCAAGTGACCTGAATTAATTTGGGGCTGATTCATGTGTCACAGAATATTTTTTTAGCTGGCACCTGCTTCCTTAGTGCGCCCTGATTAGTGATCTTTTGCACTTGCTAAGTGCTTTCATTGTTGCAAAATTAGTTACAACACCTGCCCTGCCCCAACTGACAATAATGAATTAGGGGCTGATTAATGGATTTTAACTTCCAGCCTGGCTCCTGCTTGTCTCCCTTAGCTGTAATTCAGGACCTTTGTGGCATATGTGTAACTATTCTGAGGTTCAGAGCAGGGTCACATACTAGTTTCAACTGGCAACTGAACTCTGGAGGGGCCCCTCAGGAAGCACTCCAGGAAATGGCTACTAATGATGAGCCTGAACTTTTGAACCTGGTAAGTAGTTACTTTCAGTTTTGCTAAGATCGTATTTCTGCAATTTTGCACTTATTCGCGGGGCGCGAACTCACGCGAACAGTGCGAGCAGTGCGAGCAAAATCCGCTGCTCGCGGATTTGCGGATTTTGCGGGAAATTCGCAAATCTCGCGGATTGCGGATTTCCCGAAAATCCGCAAAATCCGCGAGCGGAACGGATTTTCCGCCCACGCCTACCCGGGAAGTTAATTAAATACCATTTGGAGGCATTTAATGTTCGAGCAAAAACGGCTGATTTTCGACAAAAGAGATAACACCCCCCCATTACGTCATGCTTCGGAAATGTGGAAAATGGTCCGTTTTCAAATGTTTTATTTTTGAACGTCAGTTCACATTTGTAGGTGGATCATCAGTGTTAGAGCTAAAATTAGCATGTTTAAAGTGATTTTCATGCTTCCAGGGGCTCGGGAAGTTAATTAAATACCATTTGGAGGCATTTAATGTTCGAGCAAAAACGGCTGATTTTCGACAAAAGAGATAACACCCCCCCATTACGTCATGCTTCAGAAATGTGGAAAATGGTCCGTTTTCAAATGTTTTATTTTTGAACGTCAGTTCACATTTGTAGGTGGATCATCAGTGTTAGAGCTAAAATTAGCATGTTTAAAGTGATTTTCATGCTTCCAGGGGCTCGGGAAGTTAATTAAATACCATTTGGAGGCATTTAATGTTCGAGCAAAAACGGCTGATTTTCGACAAAAGAGATAACACCCCCCCATTACGTCATGCTTCAGAAATGTGGAAAATGGTCCGTTTTCAAATGTTTTATTTTTGAACGTCAGTTCACATTTGTAGGTGGATCATCAGTGTTAGAGCTAAAATTAGCATGTTTAAAGTGATTTTCATGCTTCCAGGGGCCCAAAACACAAGATTTATGGAATGGTTAAAAGTGCATGAAAATGGCCAATTTACTCACTCTGAGTTCTCAAAAAGGGTTTCTTCACCCCGGGAAGTTAATTAAATACCATTTGGAGGCATTTAATGTTCGAGCAAAAACGGCTGATTTTCGACAAAAGAGATAACACCCCCCCATTACGTCATGCTTCAGAAATGTGGAAAATGGTCCGTTTTCAAATGTTTTATTTTTGAACGTCAGTTCACATTTGTAGGTGGATCATCAGTGTTAGAGCTAAAATTAGCATGTTTAAAGTGATTTTCATGCTTCCAGGGGCTCGGGAAGTTAATTAAATACCATTTGGAGGCATTTAATGTTCAAGCAAAAACGGCTGATTTTCGACAAAAGAGATAACACCCCCCCATTACGTCATGCTTCAGAAATGTGGAAAATGGTCCGTTTTCAAATGTTTTATTTTTGAACGTCAGTTCACATTTGTAGGTGGATCATCAGTGTTAGAGCTAAAATTAGCATGTTTAAAGTGATTTTCATGCTTCCAGGGGCCCAAAACACAAGATTTATGGAATGGTTAAAAGTGCATGAAAATGGCCAATTTACTCACTCTGAGTTCTCAAAAAGGGTTTCTTCACCCCGGGAAGTTAATTAAATACCATTTGGAGGCATTTAATGTTCGAGCAAAAACGGCTGATTTTCGACAAAAGAGATAACACCCCCCCATTACGTCATGCTTCAGAAATGTGGAAAATGGTCCGTTTTCAAATGTTTTATTTTTGAACGTCAGTTCACATTTGTAGGTGGATCATCAGTGTTAGAGCTAAAATTAGCATGTTTAAAGTGATTTTCATGCTTCCAGGGGCTCGGGAAGTTAATTAAATACCATTTGGAGGCATTTAATGTTCGAGCAAAAACGGCTGATTTTCGACAAAAGAGATAACACCCCCCCATTACGTCATGCTTCAGAAATGTGGAAAATGGTCCGTTTTCAAATGTTTTATTTTTGAACGTCAGTTCACATTTGTAGGTGGATCATCAGTGTTAGAGCTAAAATTAGCATGTTTAAAGTGATTTTCATGCTTCCAGGGGCTCGGGAAGTTAATTAAATACCATTTGGAGGCATTTAATGTTCGAGCAAAAACGGCTGATTTTCGACAAAAGAGATAACACCCCCCCATTACGTCATGCTTCAGAAATGTGGAAAATGGTCCGTTTTCAAATGTTTTATTTTTGAACGTCAGTTCACATTTGTAGGTGGATCATCAGTGTTAGAGCTAAAATTAGCATGTGTAAAGTGATTTTCATGCTTCCAGGGGCTCGGGAAGTTAATTAAATACCATTTGGAGGCATTTAATGTTCGAGCAAAAACGGCTGATTTTCGACAAAAGAGATAACACCCCCCCATTACGTCATGCTTCAGAAATGTGGAAAATGGTCCGTTTTCAAATGTTTTATTTTTGAACGTCAGTTCACATTTGTAGGTGGATCATCAGTGTTAGAGCTAAAATTAGCATGTTTAAAGTGATTTTCATGCTTCCAGGGGCCCAAAACACAAGATTTATGGAATGGTTAAAAGTGCATGAAAATGGCCAATTTACTCACTCTGAGTTCTCAAAAAGGGTTTCTTCACCCCGGGAAGTTAATTAAATACCATTTGGAGGCATTTAATGTTCGAGCAAAAACGGCTGATTTTCGACAAAAGAGATAACACCCCCCCATTACGTCATGCTTCAGAAATGTGGAAAATGGTCCGTTTTCAAATGTTTTATTTTTGAACGTCAGTTCACATTTGTAGGTGGATCATCAGTGTTAGAGCTAAAATTAGCATGTTTAAAGTGATTTTCATGCTTCCAGGGGCCCAAAACACAAGATTTATGGAATGGTTAAAAGTGCATGAAAATGGCCAATTTATTCACTCTGAGTTCTCAAAAAGGGTTTCTTCACCCCGGGAAGTTAATTAAATACCATTTGGAGGCATTTAATGTTCGAGCAAAAACGGCTGATTTTCGACAAAAGAGATAACACCCCCCCATTACGTCATGCTTCAGAAATGTGGAAAATGGTCCATTTTCAAATGTTTTATTTTTGAACGTCAGTTCACATTTGTAGGTGGATCATCAGTGTTAGTGCTAAAATTAGCATGTTTAAAGTGATTTTCATGCTTCCAGGGGCTCGGGAAGTTAATTAAATACCATTTGGAGGCATTTAATGTTCGAGCAAAAACGGCTGATTTTCGACAAAAGAGATAACACCCCCCCATTACGTCATGCTTCAGAAATGTGGAAAATGGTCCGTTTTCAAATGTTTTATTTTTGAACGTCAGTTCACATTTGTAGGTGGATCATCAGTGTTAGAGCTAAAATTAGCATGTTTAAAGTGATTTTCATGCTTCCAGGGGCTCGGGAAGTTAATTAAATACCATTTGGAGGCATTTAATGTTCGAGCAAAAACGGCTGATTTTCGACAAAAGAGATAACACCCCCCCATTACGTCATGCTTCAGAAATGTGGAAAATGGTCCGTTTTCAAATGTTTTATTTTTGAACGTCAGTTCACATTTGTAGGTGGATCATCAGTGTTAGAGCTAAAATTAGCATGTTTAAAGTGATTTTCATGCTTCCAGGGGCCCAAAACACAAGATTTATGGAATGGTTAAAAGTGCATGAAAATGGCCAATTTACTCACTCTGAGTTCTCAAAAAGGGTTTCTTCACCCCGGGAAGTTAATTAAATACCATTTGGAGGCATTTAATGTTCGAGCAAAAACGGCTGATTTTCGACAAAAGAGATAACACCCCCCCATTACGTCATGCTTCAGAAATGTGGAAAATGGTCCATTTTCAAATGTTTTATTTTTGAACGTCAATTCACATTTGTAGGTGGATCATCAGTGTTAGAGCTAAAATTAGCATGTTTAAAGTGATTTTCATGCTTCCAGGGGCTCGGGAAGTTAATTAAATACCATTTGGAGGCATTTAATGTTCGAGCAAAAACGGCTGATTTTCGACAAAAGAGATAACACCCCCCATTACGTCATGCTTCAGAAATGTGGAAAATGGTCCGTTTTCAAATGTTTTATTTTTGAACGTCAGTTCACATTTGTAGGTGGATCATCAGTGTTAGAGCTAAAATTAGCATGTTTAAAGTGATTTTCATGCTTCCAGGGGCCCAAAACACAAGATTAATGGAATGGTTAAAAGTGCATGAAAATGGCCAATTTACTCACTCTGAGTTCTCAAAAAGGGTTTCTTCACCCCGGGAAGTGAAATAAATACCATTTGGAGGCATTTAATGTTCGAGCAGAAACGGCTGATTTTCGACAAAAGAGATAACACCCCCCCATTACGTCATGCTTCAGAAATGTGGAAAATGGTCCGTTTTCAAATGTTTTATTTTTGAACGTCAGTTCACATTTGTAGGTGGATCATCAGTGTTAGAGCTAAAATTAGCATGTTTAAAGTGATTTTCATGCTTCCAGGGGCTCGGGAAGTTAATTAAATACCATTTGGAGGCATTTAATGTTCGAGCAAAAACGGCAGATTTTCGTCAAAAGAGATAACACCCCCCCATTACGTCATGCTTCAGAAATGTGGAAAATGGTCCGTTTTCAAATGTTTTATTTTTGAACGTCAGTTCACATTTGTAGGTGGATCATCAGTGTTAGAGCTAAAATTAGCATGTTTAAAGTGATTTTCATGCTTCCAGGGGCCCAAAACACAAGATTTATGGAATGGTTAAAAGTGCATGAAAATGGCCAATTTACTCACTCTGAGTTCTCAAAAAGGGTTTCTTCACCCCGGGAAGTTAATTAAATACCATTTGGAGGCATTTAATGTTCGAGCAAAAACGGCAGATTTTCGACAAAAGAGATAACACCCCCCCATTACGTCATGCTTCAGAAATGTGGAAAATGGTCCGTTTTCAAATGTTTTATTTTTGAACGTCAGTTCACATTTGTAGGTGGATCATCAGTGTTAGAGCTAAAATTAGCATGTTTAAAGTGATTTTCATGCTTCCAGGGGCTCGGGAAGTTAATTAAATACCATTTGGAGGCATTTAATGTTCGAGCAAAAACGGCTGATTTTCGACAAAAGAGATAACACCCCCCCATTACGTCATGCTTCAGAAATGTGGAAAATGGTCCGTTTTCAAATGTTTTATTTTTGAACGTCAGTTCACATTTGTAGGTGGATCATCAGTGTTAGAGCTAAAATTAGCATGTTTAAAGTGATTTTCATGCTTCCAGGGGCCCAAAACACAAGATTTATGGAATGGTTAAAAGTGCATGAAAATGGCCAAATTACTCACTCTGAGTTCTCAAAAAGGGTTTCTTCACCCTGGGAAGTTAATTAAATACCATTTGGAGGCATTTAATGTTCGAGCAAAAACGGCTGATTTTCGACAAAAGAGATAACACCCCCCCATTACGTCATGCTTCAGAAATGTGGAAAATGGTCCGTTTTCAAATGTTTTATTTTTGAACGTCAGTTCACATTTGTAGGTGGATCATCAGTGTTAGAGAAAAAATTAGCATGTTTAAAGTGATTTTCATGCTTCCAGGGGCTCGGGAAGTTAATTAAATACCATTTGGAGGCATTTAATGTTCGAGCAAAAAAGGCTGATTTTCGACAAAAGAGATAACACCCCCCCATTACGTCATGCTTCAGAAATGTGGAAAATGGTCCGTTTTCAAATGTTTTATTTTTGAACGTCAGTTCACATTTGTAGGTGGATCATCAGTGTTAGAGCTAAAATTAGCATGTTTAAAGTGATTTTCATGCTTCCAGGGGCTCGGGAAGTTAATTAAATACCATTTGGAGGCATTTAATGTTCGAGCAAAAACGGCTGATTTTCGACAAAAGAGATAACACCCCCCTATTACGTCATGCTTCAGAAATGTGGAAAATGGTCCGTTTTCAAATGTTTTATTTTTGAACGTCAGTTCACATTTGTAGGTGGATCATCAGTGTTAGAGCTAAAATTAGCATGTTTAAAGTGATTTTCATGCTTCCAGGGGCTCGGGAAGTTAATTAAATACCATTTGGAGGCATTTAATGTTCGAGCAAAAACGGCTGATTTTCGACAAAAGAGATAACACCCCCCCATTACGTCATGCTTCAGAAATGTGGAAAATGGTCCGTTTTCAAATGTTTTATTTTTGAACGTCAGTTCACATTTGTAGGTGGATCATCAGTGTTAGAGCTAAAATTAGCATGTTTAAAGTGATTTTCATGCTTCCAGGGGCCCAAAACACAAGATTTATGGAATGGATAAAAGTGCATGAAAATGGCCAATTTACTCACTCTGAGTTCTCAAAAAGGGTTTCTTCACCCCGGGAAGTTAATTAAATACCATTTGGAGGCATTTAATGTTCGAGCAAAAACGGCTGATTTTCGACAAAAGAGATAACACCCCCCCATTACGTCATGCTTCAGAAATGTGGAAAATGGTCCGTTTTCAAATGTTTTATTTTTGAACGTCAGTTCACATTTGTAGGTGGATCATGAGTGTTAGAGCTAAAATTAGCATGTTTAAAGTGATTTTCATGCTTCCAGGGGCCCAAAACACAAGATTTATGGAATGGTTAAAAGTGCATGAAAATGGCCAATTTACTCACTCTGAGTTCTCAAAAAGGGTTTCTTCACCCCGGGAAGTGAAATAAATACCATTTGGAGGCATTTAATGTTCGAGCAAAAACGGCTGATTTTCGACAAAAGAGATAACACCCCCCCCATTACGTCATGCTTCAGAAATGTGGAAAATGGTCCGTTTTCAAATGTTTTATTTTTGAACGTCAGTTCACATTTGTAGGTGGATCATCAGTGTTAGAGCTAAAATTAGCATGTTTAAAGTGATTTTCATGCTTCCAGGGGCTCGGGAAGTTAATTAAATACCATTTGGAGGCATTTAATGTTCGAGCAAAAACGGCTGATTTTCGACATAAGAGATAACACCCCCCCATTACGTCATGCTTCAGAAATGTGGAAAATGGTCCGTTTTCAAATGTTTTATTTTTGAACGTCAGTTCACATTTGTAGGTGGATCATCAGTGTTAGAGCTAAAATTAGCATGTTTAAAGTGATTTTCATGCTTCCAGGGGCCCAAAACACAAGATTTATGGAATGGTTAAAAGTGCATGAAAATGGCCAATTTACTCACTCTGAGTTCTCAAAAAGGGTTTCTTCACCCCGGGAAGTAAATTAAATACCATTTGGAGGCATTTAATGTTTGAGCAAAAACGGCTGATTTTCGACAAAAGAGATAACACCCCCCCATTACGTCATGCTTCAGAAATGTGGAAAATGGTCCGTTTTCAAATGTTTTATTTTTGAACGTCAGTTCACATTTGTAGGTGGATCATCAGTGTTAGAGCTAAAATTAGCATGTTTAAAGTGATTTTCATGCTTCCAGGGGCTCGGGAAGTTAATTAAATACCATTTGGAGGCATTTAATGTTCGAGCAAAAACGGCTGATTTTCGACAAAAGAGATAACACCCCCCATTACGTCATGCTTCAGAAATGTGGAAAATGGTCCGTTTTCAAATGTTTTATTTTTGAACGTCAGTTCACATTTGTAGGTGGATCATCAGTGTTAGAGCTAAAATTAGCATGTTTAAAGTGATTTTCATGCTTCCAGGGGCCCAAAACACAAGATTTATGGAATGGTTAAAAGTGCATGAAAATGGCCAATTTATTCACTCTGAGTTCTCAAAAAGGGTTTCTTCACCCCGGGAAGTTAATTAAATACCATTTGGAGGCATTTAATGTTCGAGCAAAAACGGCTGATTTTCGACAAAAGAGATAACACCCCCCCATTACGTCATGCTTCAGAAATGTGGAAAATGGTCCATTTTCAAATGTTTTATTTTTGAACGTCAGTTCACATTTGTAGGTGGATCATCAGTGTTAGAGCTAAAATTAGCATGTTTAAAGTGATTTTCATGCTTCCAGGGGCTCGGGAAGTTAATTAAATACCATTTGGAGGCATTTAATGTTCGAGCAAAAACGGCTGATTTTCGACAAAAGAGATAACACCCCCCCATTACGTCATGCTTCAGAAATGTGGAAAATGGTCCGTTTTCAAATGTTTTATTTTTGAACGTCAGTTCACATTTGTAGGTGGATCATCAGTGTTAGAGCTAAAATTAGCATGTTTAAAGTGATTTTCATGCTTCCAGGGGCTCGGGAAGTTAATTAAATACCATTTGGAGGCATTTAATGTTCGAGCAAAAACGGCTGATTTTCGACAAAAGAGATAACACCCCCCCATTACGTCATGCTTCAGAAATGTGGAAAATGGTCCGTTTTCAAATGTTTTATTTTTGAACGTCAGTTCACATTTGTAGGTGGATCATCAGTGTTAGAGCTAAAATTTGCATGTTTAAAGTGATTTTCATGCTTCCAGGGGCTCGGGAAGTTAATTAAATACCATTTGGAGGCATTTAATGTTCGAGCAAAAACGGCTGATTTTCGACAAAAGAGATAACACCCCCCCATTACGTCATGCTTCAGAAATGTGGAAAATGGTCCGTTTTCAAATGTTTTATTTTTGAACGTCAGTTCACATTTGTAGGTGGATCATCAGTGTTAGCGCTAAAATTAGCATGTTTAAAGTGATTTTCATGCTTCCAGGGGCTCGGGAAGTTAATTAAATACCATTTGGAGGCATTTAATGTTCGAGCAAAATGGCTGATTTTCGACAAAAGAGATAACACCCCCCCATTACGTCATGCTTCAGAAATGTGGAAAATGGTCCGTTTTCAAATGTTTTATTTTTGAACGTCAGTTCACATTTGTAGGTGGATCATCAGTGTTAGAGCTAAAATTAGCATGTTTAAAGTGATTTTCATGCTTCCAGGGGCCCAAAACACAAGATTTATGGAATGGTTAAAAGTGCATGAAAATGGCCAATTTACTCACTCTGAGTTCTCAAAAAGGGTTTCTTCACCCCGGGAAGTTAATTAAATACCATTTGGAGGCATTTAATGTTCGAGCAAAAACGGCTGATTTTCGACAAAAGAGATAACACCCCCCCATTACGTCATGCTTCAGAAATGTGGAAAATGGTCCGTTTTCAAATGTTTTATTTTTGAACGTCAGTTCACATTTGTAGGTGGATCATCAGTGTTAGAGCTAAAATTAGCATGTTTAAAGTGATTTTCATGCTTCCAGGGGCTCGGGAAGTTAATTAAATACCATTTGGAGGCATTTAATGTTCGAGCAAAAACGGCTGATTTTCGACAAAAGAGATAACACCCCCCCATTACGTCATGCTTCAGAAATGTGGAAAATGGTCCGTTTTCAAATGTTTTATTTTTGAACGTCAGTTCACATTTGTAGGTGGATCATCAGTGTTAGAGCTAAAATTAGCATGTTTAAAGTGATTTTCATGCTTCCAGGGGCCCAAAACACAAGATTAATGGAATGGTTAAAAGTGCATGAAAATGGCCAATTTACTCACTCTGAGTTCTCAAAAAGGGTTTCTTCACCCCGGGAAGTGAAATAAATACCATTTGGAGGCATTTAATGTTCGAGCAAAAACGGCTGATTTTCGACAAAAGAGATAACACCCCCCCATTACGTCATGCTTCAGAAATGTGGAAAATGGTCCGTTTTCAAATGTTTTATTTTTGAACGTCAGTTCACATTTGTAGGTGGATCATCAGTGTTAGAGCTAAAATTAGCATGTTTAAAGTGATTTTCATGCTTCCAGGGGCTCGGGAAGTTAATTAAATACCATTTGGAGGCATTTAATGTTCGAGCAAAAACGGCAGATTTTCGTCAAAAGAGATAACACCCCCCCATTACGTCATGCTTCAGAAATGTGGAAAATGGTCCGTTTTCAAATGTTTTATTTTTGAACGTCAGTTCACATTTGTAGGTGGATCATCAGTGTTAGAGCTAAAATTAGCATGTTTAAAGTGATTTTCATGCTTCCAGGGGCCCAAAACACAAGATTTATGGAATGGTTAAAAGTGCATGAAAATGGCCAATTTACTCACTCTGAGTTCTCAAAAAGGGTTTCTTCACCCCGGGAAGTTAATTAAATACCATTTGGATGCATTTAATGTTCGAGCAAAAACGGCTGATTTTCGACAAAAGAGATAACACCCCCCCCATTACGTCATGCTTCAGAAATGTGGAAAATGGTCCGTTTTCAAATGTTTTATTTTTGAACGTCAGTTCACATTTGTAGGTGGATCATCAGTGTTAGAGCTAAAATTAGCATGTTTAAAGTGATTTTCATGCTTCCAGGGGCTCGGGAAGTTAATTAAATACCATTTGGAGGCATTTAATGTTCGAGCAAAAACGGCTGATTTTCGACAAAAGAGATAACACCCCCCCATTACGTCATGCTTCAGAAATGTGGAAAATGGTCCGTTTTCAAATGTTTTATTTTTGAACGTCAGTTCACATTTGTAGGTGGATCATCAGTGTTAGAGCTAAAATTAGCATGTTTAAAGTGATTTTCATGCTTCCAGGGGCCCAAAACACAAGATTTATGGAATGGTTAAAAGTGCATGAAAATGGCCAATTTACTCACTCTGAGTTCTCAAAAAGGGTTTCTTCACCCCGGGAAGTTAATTAAATACCATTTGGATGCATTTAATGTTCGAGCAAAAACGGCTGATTTTCGACAAAAGAGATAACACCCCCCCATTATGTCATGCTTCAGAAATGTGGAAAATGGTCCGTTTTCAAATGTTTTATTTTTGAACGTCAGTTCACATTTGTAGGTGGATCATCAGTGTTAGAGCTAAAATTAGCATGTTTAAAGTGATTTTCATGCTTCCAGGGGCTCGGGAAGTTAATTAAATACCATTTGGAGGCATTTAATGTTCGAGCAAAAACGGCTGATTTTCGACAAAAGAGATAACACCCCCCCATTACGTCATGCTTCAGAAATGTGGTAAATGGTCCGTTTTCAAATGTTTTATTTTTGAACGTCAGTTCACATTTGTAGGTGGATCATCAGTGTTAGAGCTAAAATTAGCATGTTTAAAGTGATTTTCATGCTTCCAGGGGCTCGGGAAGTTAATTAAATACCATTTGGAGGCATTTAATGTTCGAGCAAAAACGGCTGATTTTCGACAAAAGAGATAACACCCCCCCATTACGTCATGCTTCAGAAATGTGGAAAATGGTCCGTTTTCAAATGTTTTATTTTTGAACGTCAGTTCACATTTGTAGGTGGATCATCAGTGTTAGAGCTAAAATTAGCATGTTTAAAGTGATTTTCATGCTTCCAGGGGCTCGGGAAGTTAATTAAATACCATTTGGAGGCATTTAATGTTCGAGCAAAAACGGCTGATTTTCGACAAAAGAGATAACACCCCCCCATTACGTCATGCTTCAGAAATGTGGAAAATGGTCCGTTTTCAAATGTTTTATTTTTGAACGTCAGTTCACATTTGTAGGTGGATCATCAGTGTTAGAGCTAAAATTAGCATGTTTAAAGTGATTTTCATGCTTCCAGGGGCTCGGGAAGTTAATTAAATACCATTTGGAGGCATTTAATGTTCGAGCAAAAACGGCTGATTTTCGACAAAAGAGATAACACCCCCCCATTACGTCATGCTTCAGAAATGTGGAAAATGGTCCGTTTTCAAATGTTTTATTTTTGAACGTCAGTTCACATTTGTAGGTGGATCATCAGTGTTAGAGCTAAAATTAGCATGTTTAAAGTGATTTTCATGCTTCCAGGGGCCCAAAACACAAGATTTATGGAATGGTTAAAAGTGCATGAAAATGGCCAATTTACTCACTCTGAGTTCTCAAAAAGGGTTTCTTCACCCCGGGAAGTTAATTAAATACCATTTGGAGGCATTTAATGTTCAAGCAAAAACGGCTGATTTTCGACAAAAGAGATAACACCCCCCATTACGTCATGCTTCAGAAATGTGGAAAATGGTCCGTTTTCAAATGTTTTATTTTTGAACGTCAGTTCACATTTGTAGGTGGATCATCAGTGTTAGAGCTAAAATTAGCATGTTTAAAGTGATTTTCATGCTTCCAGGGGCTCGGGAAGTTAATTAAATACCATTTGGAGGCATTTAATGTTCGAGCAAAAACGGCTGATTTTCGACAAAAGAGATAACACCCCCCCATTACGTCATGCTTCAGAAATGTGGAAAATGGTCCGTTTTCAAATGTTTTATTTTTGAACGTCAGTTCACATTTGTAGGTGGATCATCAGTGTTAGAGCTAAAATTAGCATGTTTAAAGTGATTTTCATGCTTCCAGGGGCTCGGGAAGTTAATTAAATACCATTTGGAGGCATTTAATGTTCGAGCAAAAACAGCTGATTTTCGACAAAAGAGATAACACCCCCCCATTACGTCATGCTTCAGAAATGTGGAAAATGGTCCGTTTTCAAATGTTTTATTTTTGAACGTCAGTTCACATTTGTAGGTGGATCATCAGTGTTAGAGCTAAAATTAGCATGTTTAAAGTGATTTTCATGCTTCCAGGGGCTCGGGAAGTTAATTAAATACCATTTGGAGGCATTTAATGTTCGAGCAAAAACGGCTGATTTTCGACAAAAGAAATAACACCCCCCCATTACGTCATGCTTCAGAAATGTGGAAAATGGTCCGTTTTCAAATGTTTTATTTTTGAACGTCAGTTCACATTTGTAGGTGGATCATCAGTGTTAGAGCTAAAATTAGCATGTTTAAAGTGATTTTCATGCTTCCAGGGGCCCAAAACACAAGATTTATGGAATGGTTAAAAGTGCATGAAAATGGCCAATTTACTCACTCTGAGTTCTCAAAAAGGGTTTCTTCACCCCGGGAAGTTAATTAAATACCATTTGGAGGCATTTAATGTTCGAGCAAAAACGGCTGATTTTCGACAAAAGAGATAACACCCCCCCATTACGTCATGCTTCAGAAATGTGGAAAATGGTCCGTTTTCAAATGTTTTATTTTTGAACGTCAGTTCACATTTGTAGGTGGATCATCAGTGTTAGAGCTAAAATTAGCATGTTTAAAGTGATTTTCATGCTTCCAGGGGCTCGGGAAGTTAATTAAATACCATTTGGAGGCATTTAATGTTCGAGCAAAAACGGCTGATTTTCGACAAAAGAGATAACACCCCCCCATTACGTCATGCTTCAGAAATGTGGAAAATGGTCCGTTTTCAAATGTTTTATTTTTGAACGTCAGTTCACATTTGTAGGTGGATCATCAGTGTTAGAGCTAAAATTAGCATGTTTAAAGTGATTTTCATGCTTCCAGGGGCCCAAAACACAAGATTTATGGAATGGTTAAAAGTGCATGAAAATGGCCAATTTACTCACTCTGAGTTCTCAAAAAGGGTTTCTTCACCCCGGGAAGTTAATTAAATACCATTTGGAGGCATTTAATGTTCGAGCAAAAACGGCTGATTTTCGACAAAAGAGATAACACCCCCCCATTACGTCATGCTTCAGAAATGTGGAAAATGGTCCGTTTTCAAATGTTTTATTTTTGAACGTCAGTTCACATTTGTAGGTGGATCATCAGTGTTAGAGCTAAAATTAGCATGTTTAAAGTGATTTTCATGCTTCCAGGGGCTCGGGAAGTTAATTAAATACCATTTGGAGGCATTTAATGTTCGAGCAAAAACGGCTGATTTTCGACAAAAGAGATAACACCCCCCCCATTACGTCATGCTTCAGAAATGTGGAAAATGGTCCGTTTTCAAATGTTTTATTTTTGAACGTCAGTTCACATTTGTAGGTGGATCATCAGTAATAGAGCTAAAATTAGCATGTTTAAAGTGATTTTCATGCTTCCAGGGGCTCGGGAAGTTAATTAAATACCATTTGGAGGCATTTAATGTTCGAGCAAAAATGGCTGATTTTCGACAAAAGAGATAACACCCCCCCCTTACGTCATGCTTCAGAAATGTGGAAAATGGTCCGTTTTCAAATGTTTTATTTTTGAACGTCAGTTCACATTTGTAGGTGGATCATCAGTGTTAGAGCTAAAATTAGCATGTTTAAAGTGATTTTCATGCTTCCAGGGGCTCGGGAAGTTAATTAAATACCATTTGGAGGCATTTAATGTTCGAGCAAAAACGGCTGATTTTCGACAAAAGAGATAACACCCCCCCATTACGTCATGCTTCAGAAATGTGGAAAATGGTCCGTTTTCAAATGTTTTATTTTTGAACGTCAGTTCACATTTGTAGGTGGATCATCAGTGTTAGAGCTAAAATTAGCATGTTTAAAGTGATTTTCATGCTTCCAGGGGCCCAAAACACAAGATTTATGGAATGGTTAAAAGTGCATGAAAATGGCCAGTTTACTCACTCTGAGTTCTCAAAAAGGGTTTCTTCACCCCGGGAAGTTAATTAAATACCATTTGGAGGCATTTAATGTTCGAGCAAAAACGGCTGATTTTCGACAAAAGAGATAACACCCCCCCATTACGTCATGCTTCAGAAATGTGGAAAATGGTCCGTTTTCAAATGTTTTATTTTTGAACGTCAGTTCACATTTGTAGGTGGATCATCAGTGTTAGAGCTAAAATTAGCATGTTTAAAGTGATTTTCATGCTTCCAGGGGCTCGGGAAGTTAATTAAATACCATTTGGAGGCATTTAATGTTCGAGCAAAAATGGCTGATTTTCGACAAAAGAGATAACACCCCCCCATTACGTCATGCTTCAGAAATGTGGAAAATGGTCCGTTTTCAAATGTTTTATTTTTGAACGTCAGTTCACATTTGTAGGTGGATCATCAGTGTTAGAGCTAAAATTAGCATGTTTAAAGTGATTTTCATGCTTCCAGGGGCCCAAAACACAAGATTTATGGAATGGTTAAAAGTGCATGAAAATGGCCAATTTACTCACTCTGAGTTCTCAAAAAGGGTTTCTTCACCCCGGGAAGTTAATTAAATACCATTTGGAGGCATTTAATGTTCGAGCAAAAACGGCTGATTTTCGACAAAAGAGATAACACCCCCCCATTACGTCATGCTTCAGAAATGTGGAAAATGGTCCGTTTTCAAATGTTTTATTTTTGAACGTCAGTTCACATTTGTAGGTGGATCATCAGTGTTAGAGCTAAAATTAGCATGTTTAAAGTGATTTTCATGCTTCCAGGGGCTCGGGAAGTTAATTAAATACCATTTGGAGGCATTCAATGTTCGAGCAAAAACGGCTGATTTTCGACAAAAGAGATAACACCCCCCCATTACGTCATGCTTCAGAAATGTGGAAAATGGTCAGTTTTCAAATGTTTTATTTTTGAACGTCAGTTCACATTTGTAGGTGGATCATCAGTGTTAGAGCTAAAATTAGCATGTTTAAAGTGATTTTCATGCTTCCAGGGGCCCAAAACACAAGATTTATGGAATGGTTAAAAGTGCATGAAAATGGCCAATTTACTCACTCTGAGTTCTCAAAAAGGGTTTCTTCACCCCGGGAAGTTAATTAAATGCCATTTGGAGGCATTTAATGTTCGAGCAAAAACGGCTGATTTTCGACAAAAGAGATAACACCCCCCCATTACGTCATGCTTCAGAAATGTGGAAAATGGTCCGTTTTCAAATGTTTTATTTTTGAACGTCAGTTCACATTTGTAGGTGGATCATCAGTGTTAGAGCTAAAATTAGCATGTTTAAAGTGATTTTCATGCTTCCAGGGGCTCGGGAAGTTAATTAAATACCATTTGGAGGCATTTAATGTTCGAGCAAAAACGGCTGATTTTCGACAAAAGAGATAACACCCCCCCATTACGTCATGCTTCAGAAATGTGGAAAATGGTCCGTTTTCAAATGTTTTATTTTTGAACGTCAGTTCACATTTGTAGGTGGATCATCAGTGTTAGAGCTAAAATTAGCATGTTTAAAGTGATTTTCATGCTTCCAGGGGCCCAAAACACAAGATTTATGGAATGGTTAAAAGTGCATGAAAATGGCCAATTTACTCACTCTGAGTTCTCAAAAAGGGTTTCTTCACCCTCGGGAAGTTAATTAAATACCATTTGGAGGCATTTAATGTTCGAGCAAAAACGGCTGATTTTCGACAAAAGAGATAACACCCCCCCATTACGTCATGCTTCAGAAATGTGGAAAATGGTCCGTTTTCAAATGTTTTATTTTTGAACGTCAGTTCACATTTGTAGGTGGATCATCAGTGTTAGAGCTAAAATTAGCATGTTTAAAGTGATTTTCATGCTTCCAGGGGCTCGGGAAGTTAATTAAATACCATTTGGAGGCATTTAATGTTCGAGCAAAAACGGCTGATTTTCGACAAAAGAGATAACACCCCCCCCATTACGTCATGCTTCAGAAATGTGGAAAATGGTCCGTTTTCAAATGTTTTATTTTTGAACGTCAGTTCACATTTGTAGGTGGATCATCAGTGTTAGAGCTAAAATTAGCATGTTTAAAGTGATTTTCATGCTTCCAGGGGCCCAAAACACAAGATTTATGGAATGGTTAAAAGTGCATGAAAATGGCCAATTTACTCACTCTGAGTTCTCAAAAAGGGTTTCTTTACCCCGGGAAGTTAATTAAATACCATTTGGAGGCATTTAATGTTCGAGCAAAAACGGCTGATTTTCGACAAAAGAGATAACACCCCCCATTACGTCATGCTTCAGAAATGTGGAAAATGGTCCGTTTTCAAATGTTTTATTTTTGAACGTCAGTTCACATTTGTAGGTGGATCATCAGTGTTAGAGCTAAAATTAGCATGTTTAAAGTGATTTTCATGCTTCCAGGGGCTCGGGAAGTTAATTAGATACCATTTGGAGGCATTTAATGTTCGAGCAAAAACGGCTGATTTTCGACAAAAGAGATAACACCCCCCCATTACGTCATGCTTCAGAAATGTGGAAAATGGTCCGTTTTCAAATGTTTTATTTTTGAACGTCAGTTCACATTTGTAGGTGGATCATCAGTGTTAGAGCTAAAATTAGCATGTTTAAAGTGATTTTCATGCTTCCAGGGGCTCGGGAAGTTAATTAAATACCATTTGGAGGCATTTAATGTTCGAGCAAAAACGGCTGATTTTCGACAAAAGAGATAACACCCCCCCATTACGTCATGCTTCAGAAATGTGGAAAATGGTCCGTTTTCAAATGTTTTATTTTTGAACGTCAGTTCACATTTGTAGGTGGATCATCAGTGTTAGAGCTAAAATTAGCATGTTTAAAGTGATTTTCATGCTTCCAGGGGCTCGGGAAGTTAATTAAATACCATTTGGAGGCATTTAATGTTCGAGCAAAAACGGCTGATTTTCGACAAAAGAGATAACACCCCCCCATTACGTCATGCTTCAGAAATGTGGAAAATGGTCCGTTTTCAAATGTTTTATTTTTGAACGTCAGTTCACATTTGTAGGTGGATCATCAGTGTTAGAGCTAAAATTAGCATGTTTAAAGTGATTTTCATGCTTCCAGGGGCCCAAAACACAAGATTTATGGAATGGTTAAAAGTGCATGAAAATGGCCAATTTACTCACTCTGAGTTCTCAAAAAGGGTTTCTTCACCCCGGGAAGTTAATTAAATACCATTTGGAGGCATTTAATGTTCGAGCAAAAACGGCTGATTTTCGACAAAAGAGATAACACCCCCCCATTACGTCATGCTTCAGAAATGTGGAAAATGGTCCGTTTTCAAATGTTTTATTTTTGAACGTCAGTTCACATTTGTAGGTGGATCATCAGTGTTAGAGCTAAAATTAGCATGTTTAAAGTGATTTTCATGCTTCCAGGGGCTCGGGAAGTTAATTAAATACCATTTGGAGGCATTTAATGTTCGAGCAAAAACGGCTGATTTTCGACAAAAGAGATAACACCCCCCCATTACGTCATGCTTCAGAAATGTGGAAAATGGTCCGTTTTCAAATGTTTTATTTTTGAACGTCAGTTCACATTTGTAGGTGGATCATCAGTGTTAGAGCTAAAATTAGCATGTTTAAAGTGATTTTCATGCTTCCAGGGGCTCGGGAAGTTAATTAAATACCATTTGGAGGCATTTAATGTTCGAGCAAAAACGGCTGATTTTCGACAAAAGAGATAACACCCCCCCATTACGTCATGCTTCAGAAATGTGGAAAATGGTCCGTTTTCAAATGTTTTATTTTTGAACGTCAGTTCACATTTGTAGGTGGATCATCAGTGTTAGAGCTAAAATTAGCATGTGTAAAGTGATTTTCATGCTTCCAGGGGCTCGGGAAGTTAATTAAATACCATTTGGAGGCATTTAATGTTCGAGCAAAAACGGCTGATTTTCGACAAAAGAGATAACACCCCCCCATTACGTCATGCTTCAGAAATGTGGAAAATGGTCCGTTTTCAAATGTTTTATTTTTGAACGTCAGTTCACATTTGTAGGTGGATCATCAGTGTTAGAGCTAAAATTAGCATGTTTAAAGTGATTTTCATGCTTCCAGGGGCCCAAAACACAAGATTTATGGAATGGTTAAAAGTGCATGAAAATGGCCAATTTACTCACTCTGAGTTCTCAAAAAGGGTTTCTTCACCCCGGGAAGTTAATTAAATACCATTTGGAGGCATTTAATGTTCGAGCAAAAACGGCTGATTTTCGACAAAAGAGATAACACCCCCCCATTACGTCATGCTTCAGAAATGTGGAAAATGGTCCGTTTTCAAATGTTTTATTTTTGAACGTCAGTTCACATTTGTAGGTGGATCATCAGTGTTAGAGCTAAAATTAGCATGTTTAAAGTGATTTTCATGCTTCCAGGGGCTCGGGAAGTTAATTAAATACCATTTGGAGGCATTTAATGTTCGAGCAAAAACGGCTGATTTTCGACAAAAGAGATAACACCCCCCCATTACGTCATGCTTCAGAAATGTGGAAAATGGTCCGTTTTCAAATGTTTTATTTTTGAACGTCAGTTCACATTTGTAGGTGGATCATCAGTGTTAGAGCTAAAATTAGCATGTTTAAAGTGATTTTCATGCTTCCAGGGGCCCAAAACACAAGATTTATGGAATGGTTAAAAGTGCATGAAAATGGCCAATTTATTCACTCTGAGTTCTCATAAAGGGTTTCTTCACCCCGGGAAGTTAATTAAATACCATTTGGAGGCATTTAATGTTCGAGCAAAAACGGCTGATTTTCGACAAAAGAGATAACACCCCCCCATTACGTCATGCTTCAGAAATGTGGAAAATGGTCCGTTTTCAAATGCTTTATTTTTGAACGTCAGTTCACATTTGTAGGTGGATCATCAGTGTTAGAGCTAAAATTAGCATGTTTAAAGTGATTTTCATGCTTCCAGGGGCCCAAAACACAAGATTTATGGAATGGTTAAAAGTGCATGAAAATGGCCAATTTATTCACTCTGAGTTCTCAAAAAGGGTTTCTTCACCCCGGGAAGTTAAATAAATACCATTTGGAGGCATTTAATGTTCGAGCAAAAACGGCTGATTTTCGACAAAAGAGATAACACCCCCCCATTACGTCATGCTTCAGAAATGTGGAAAATGGTCCATTTTCAAATGTTTTATTTTTGAACGTCAGTTCACATTTGTAGGTGGATCATCAGTGTTAGAGCTAAAATTAGCATGTTTAAAGTGATTTTCATGCTTCCAGGGGCTCGGGAAGTTAATTAAATACCATTTGGAGGCATTTAATGTTCGAGCAAAAACGGCTGATTTTCGACAAAAGAGATAACACCCCCCCATTACGTCATGCTTCAGAAATGTGGAAAATGGTCCGTTTTCAAATGTTTTATTTTTGAACGTCAGTTCACATTTGTAGGTGGATCATCAGTGTTAGAGCTAAAATTAGCATGTTTAAAGTGATTTTCATGCTTCCAGGGGCTCGGGAAGTTAATTAAATACCATTTGGAGGCATTTAATGTTCGAGCAAAAACGGCTGATTTTCGACAAAAGAGATAACACCCCCCCATTACGTCATGCTTCAGAAATGTGGAAAATGGTCCGTTTTCAAATGTTTTATTTTTGAACGTCAGTTCACATTTGTAGGTGGATCATCAGTGTTAGAGCTAAAATTAGCATGTTTAAAGTGATTTTCATGCTTCCAGGGGCTCGGGAAGTTAATTAAATACCATTTGGAGGCATTTAATGTTCGAGCAAAAACGGCTGATTTTCGACAAAAGAGATAACACCCCCCCATTACGTCATGCTTCAGAAATGTGGAAAATGGTCCGTTTTCAAATGTTTTATTTTTGAACGTCAGTTCACATTTGTAGGTGGATCATCAGTGTTAGAGCTAAAATTAGCATGTTTAAAGTGATTTTCATGCTTCCAGGGGCTCGGGAAGTTAATTAAATACCATTTGGAGGCATTTAATGTTCGAGCAAAAACGGCTGATTTTCGACAAAAGAGATAACACCCCCCCATTACGTCATGCTTCAGAAATGTGGAAAATGGTCCGTTTTCAAATGTTTTATTTTTGAACGTCAGTTCACATTTGTAGGTGGATCATCAGTGTTAGAGCTAAAATTAGCATGTTTAAAGTGATTTTCATGCTTCCAGGGGCTCGGGAAGTTAATTAAATACCATTTGGAGGCATTTAATGTTCAAGCAAAAACGGCTGATTTTCGACAAAAGAGATAACACCCCCCCATTACGTCATGCTTCAGAAATGTGGAAAATGGTCCGTTTTCAAATGTTTTATTTTTGAACGTCAGTTCACATTTGTAGGTGGATCATCAGTGTTAGAGCTAAAATTAGCATGTTTAAAGTGATTTTCATGCTTCCAGGGGCCCAAAACACAAGATTTATGGAATGGTTAAAAGTGCATGAAAATGGCCAATTTACTCACTCTGAGTTCTCAAAAAGGGTTTCTTCACCCCGGGAAGTTAATTAAATACCATTTGGAGGCATTTAATGTTCGAGCAAAAACGGCTGATTTTCGACAAAAGAGATAACACCCCCCCATTACGTCATGCTTCAGAAATGTGGAAAATGGTCCGTTTTCAAATGTTTTATTTTTGAACGTCAGTTCACATTTGTAGGTGGATCATCAGTGTTAGAGCTAAAATTAGCATGTTTAAAGTGATTTTCATGCTTCCAGGGGCTCGGGAAGTTAATTAAATACCATTTGGAGGCATTTAATGTTCGAGCAAAAACGGCTGATTTTCGACAAAAGAGATAACACCCCCCCCATTACGTCATGCTTCAGAAATGTGGAAAATGGTCCGTTTTCAAATGTTTTATTTTTGAACGTCAGTTCACATTTGTAGGTGGATCATCAGTGTTAGAGCTAAAATTAGCATGTTTAAAGTGATTTTCATGCTTCCAGGGGCCCAAAACACAAGATTTATGGAATGGTTAAAAGTGCATGAAAATGGCCAATTTACTCACTCTGAGTTCTCAAAAAGGGTTTCTTCACCCCGGGAAGTTAATTAAATGCCATTTGGAGGCATTTAATGTTCGAGCAAAAACGGCTGATTTTCGACAAAAGAGATAACACCCCCCCATTACGTCATGCTTCATAAATGTGGAAAATGGTCCGTTTTCAAATGTTTTATTTTTGAACGTCAGTTCACATTTGTAGGTGGATCATCAGTGTTAGAGCTAAAATTAGCATGTTTAAAGTGATTATCATGCTTCCAGGGGCTCGGGAAGTTAATTAAATACCATTTGGAGGCATTTAATGTTCGAGCAAAAACGGCTGATTTTCGACAAAAGAGATAACACCCCCCCATTACGTCATGCTTCAGAAATGTGGAAAATGGTCCGTTTTCAAATGTTTTATTTTTGAACGTCAGTTCACATTTGTAGGTGGATCATCAGTGTTAGAGCTAAAATTAGCATGTTTAAAGTGATTTTCATGCTTCCAGGGGCTCGGGAAGTTAATTAAATACTATTTGGAGGCATTTAATGTTCGAGCAAAAACGGCTGATTTTCGACAAAAGAGATAACACCCCCCCATTACGTCATGCTTCAGAAATGTGGAAAATGGTCCGTTTTCAAATGTTTTATTTTTGAACGTCAGTTCACATTTGTAGGTGGATCATCAGTGTTAGAGCTAAAATTAGCATGTGTAAAGTGATTTTCATGCTTCCAGGGGCTCGGGAAGTTAATTAAATACCATTTGGAGGCATTTAATGTTCGAGCAAAAACGGCTGATTTTTGACAAAAGAGATAACACCCCCCCATTACGTCATGCTTCAGAAATGTGGAAAATGGTCCGTTTTCAAATGTTTTATTTTTGAACGTCAGTTCACATTTGTAGGTGGATCATCAGTGTTAGAGCTAAAATTAGCATGTTTAAAGTGATTTTCATGCTTCCAGGGCCCCAAAACACAAGATTTATGGAATGGTTAAAAGTGCATGAAAATGGCCAATCTACTCACTCTGAGTTCTCAAAAAGGGTTTCTTCACCCCGGGAAGTTAATTAAATACCATTTGGAGGCATTTAATGTTCGAGCAAAAACGGCTGATTTTCGACAAAAGAGATAACACCCCCCATTACGTCATGCTTCAGAAATGTGGAAAATGGTCCGTTTTCAAATGTTTTATTTTTGAACGTCAGTTCACATTTGTAGGTGGATCATCAGTGTTAGAGCTAAAATTAGCATGTTTAAAGTGATTTTCATGCTTCCAGGGGCTCGGTAGGTTAATTAAATACCATTTGGAGGCATTTAATGTTCGAGCAAAAACGGCTGATTTTCGACAAAAGAGATAACACCCCCCCATTACGTCATGCTTCAGAAATGTGGAAAATGGTCCGTTTTCAAATGTTTTATTTTTGAACGTCAGTTCACATTTGTAGGTGGATCATCAGTGTTAGAGCTAAAATTAGCATGTTTAAAGTGATTTTCATGCTTCCAGGGGCCCAAAACACAAGATTTATGGAATGGTTAAAAGTGCATGAAAATGGCCAATTTACTCACTCTGAGTTCTCAAAAAGGGTTTCTTCACCCCGGGAAGTTAATTAAATACCATTTGGAGGCATTTATTGTTCGAGCAAAAACGGCTGATTTTCGACAAAAGAGATAACACCCCCCCATTACGTCATGCTTCAGAAATGTGGAAAATGGTCCGTTTTCAAATGTTTTATTTTTGAACGTCAGTTCACATTTGTAGGTGGATCATCAGTGTTAGAGCTAAAATTAGCATGTTTAAAGTGATTTTCATGCTTCCAGGGGCTCGGAAAGTTAATTAAATACCATTTGGAGGCATTTAATGTTCGAGCAAAAACGGCTGATTTTCGACAAAAGAGATAACACCCCCCCATTACGTCATGCTTCAGAAATGTGGAAAATGGTCCGTTTTCAAATGTTTTATTTTTGAACGTCAGTTCACATTTGTAGGTGGATCATCAGTGTTAGAGCTAAAATTAGCATGTTTAAAGTGATTTTCATGCTTCCAGGGGCCCAAAACACAAGATTTATGGAATGGTTAAAAGTGCATGAAAATGGCCAATTCATTCACTCTGAGTTCTCAAAAAGGGTTTCTTCACCCCGGGAAGTTAATTAAATACCATTTGGAGGCATTTAATGTTCGAGCAAAAACGGCTGATTTTCGACAAAAGAGATAACACCCCCCCATTACGTCATGCTTCAGAAATGTGGAAAATGGTCCGTTTTCAAATGTTTTATTTTTGAACGTCAGTTCACATTTGTAGGTGGATCATCAGTGTTAGAGCTAAAATTAGCATGTTTAAAGTGATTTTCATGCTTCCAGGGGCTCGGGAAGTTAATTAAATACCATTTGGAGGCATTTAATGTTCGAGCAAAAACGGCTGATTTTCGACAAAAGAGATAACACCCCCCCCATTACGTCATGCTTCAGAAATGTGGAAAATGGTCCGTTTTCAAATGTTTTATTTTTGAACGTCAGTTCACATTTGTAGGTGGATCATCAGTGTTAGAGCTAAAATTAGCATGTTTAAAGTGATTTTCATGCTTCCAGGGGCTCGGGAAGTTAATTAAATACCATTTGGAGGCATTTAATGTTCGAGCAAAAACGGCTGATTTTCGACAAAAGAGATAACACCCCCCCATTACGTCATGCTTCAGAAATGTGGAAAATGGTCCGTTTTCAAATGTTTTATTTTTGAACGTCAGTTCACATTTGTAGGTGGATCATCAGTGTTAGAGCTAAAATTAGCATGTTTAAAGTGATTTTCATGCTTCCAGGGGCTCGGGAAGTTAATTAAATACCATTTGGAGGCATTTAATGTTCGAGCAAAAACGGCTGATTTTCGACAAAAGAGATAACACCCCCCCATTACGTCATGCTTCAGAAATGTGGAAAATGGTCCGTTTTCAAATGTTTTATTTTTGAACGTCAGTTCACATTTGTAGGTGAATCATCAGTGTTAGAGCTAAAATTAGCATGTTTAAAGTGATTTTCATGCTTCCAGAGGCTCGGGAAGTTAATTAAATACCATTTGGAGGCATTTAATGTTCGAGCAAAAACGGCTGATTTTCGACAAAAGAGATAACACCCCCCATTACGTCATGCTTCAGAAATGTGGAAAATGGTCCGTTTTCAAATGTTTTATTTTTGAACGTCAGTTCACATTTGGAGGTGGATCATCAGTGTTAGAGCTAAAATTAGCATGTTTAAAGTGATTTTCATGCTTCCAGGGGCCCAAAACACAAGATTTATGGAATGGTTAAAAGTGCATGAAAATGGCCAATTTACTCACTCTGAGTTCTCAAAAAGGGTTTCTTCACCCCGGGAAGTTAATTAAATACCATTTGGAGGCATTTAATGTTCGAGCAAAAACGGCTGATTTTCGACAAAAGAGATAACACCCCCCCATTACGTCATGCTTCAGAAATGTGGAAAATGGTCAGTTTTCAAATGTTTTATTTTTGAACGTCAGTTCACATTTGTAGGTGGATCATCAGTGTTAGAGCTAAAATTAGCATGTTTAAAGTGATTTTCATGCTTCCAGGGGCTCGGGAAGTTAATTAAATACCATTTGGAGGCATTTAATGTTCGGACAAAAACGGCTGATTTTAGACAAAAGAGATAACACCCCCCCATTACGTCATGCTTCAGAAATGTGGAAAATGGTCCGTTTTCAAATGTTTTATTTTTGAACGTCAGTTCACATTTGTAGGTGGATCATCAGTGTTAGAGCTAAAATTAGCATGTGTAAAGTGATTTTCATGCTTCCAGGGGCTCGGGAAGTTAATTAAATACCATTTGGAGGCATTTAATGTTCGAGCAAAAACGGCTGATTTTCGACAAAAGAGATAACACCCCCCCATTACGTCATGCTTCAGAAATGTGGAAAATGGTCCGTTTTCAAATGTTTTATTTTTGAACGTCAGTTCACATTTGTAGGTGGATCATCAGTGTTAGAGCTAAAATTAGCATGTTTAAAGTGATTTTCATGCTTCCAGGGGCCCAAAACACAAGATTTATGGAATGGTTAAAAGTGCATGAAAATGGCCAATCTACTCACTCTGAGTTCTCAAAAAGGGTTTCTTCACCCCGGGAAGTTAATTAAATACCATTTGGAGGCATTTAATGTTCGAGCAAAAACGGCTGATTTTCGACAAAAGAGATAACACCCCCCATTACGTCATGCTTCAGAAATGTGGAAAATGGTCCGTTTTCAAATGTTTTATTTTTGAACGTCAGTTCACATTTGTAGGTGGATCATCAGTGTTAGAGCTAAAATTAGCATGTTTAAAGTGATTTTCATGCTTCCAGGGGCTCGGTAGGTTAATTAAATACCATTTGGAGGCATTTAATGTTCGAGCAAAAACGGCTGATTTTCGACAAAAGAGATAACACCCCCCCATTACGTCATGCTTCAGAAATGTGGAAAATGGTCCGTTTTCAAATGTTTTATTTTTGAACGTCAGTTCACATTTGTAGGTGGATCATCAGTGTTAGAGCTAAAATTAGCATGTTTAAAGTGATTTTCATGCTTCCAGGGGCCCAAAACACAAGATTTATGGAATGGTTAAAAGTGCATGAAAATGGCCAATTTACTCACTCTGAGTTCTCAAAAAGGGTTTCTTCACCCCGGGAAGTTAATTAAATACCATTTGGAGGCATTTATTGTTCGAGCAAAAACGGCTGATTTTCGACAAAAGAGATAACACCCCCCCATTACGTCATGCTTCAGAAATGTGGAAAATGGTCCGTTTTCAAATGTTTTATTTTTGAACGTCAGTTCACATTTGTAGGTGGATCATCAGTGTTAGAGCTAAAATTAGCATGTTTAAAGTGATTTTCATGCTTCCAGGGGCTCGGGAAGTTAATTAAATACCATTTGGAGGCATTTAATGTTCGAGCAAAAACGGCTGATTTTCGACAAAAGAGATAACACCCCCCCATTACGTCATGCTTCAGAAATGTGGAAAATGGTCCGTTTTCAAATGTTTTATTTTTGAACGTCAGTTCACATTTGTAGGTGGATCATCAGTGTTAGAGCTAAAATTAGCATGTTTAAAGTGATTTTCATGCTTCCAGGGGCCCAAAACACAAGATTTATGGAATGGTTAAAAGTGCATGAAAATGGCCAATTCATTCACTCTGAGTTCTCAAAAAGGGTTTCTTCACCCCGGGAAGTTAATTAAATACCATTTGGAGGCATTTAATGTTCGAGCAAAAACGGCTGATTTTCGACAAAAGAGATAACACCCCCCCATTACGTCATGCTTCAGAAATGTGGAAAATGGTCCGTTTTCAAATGTTTTATTTTTGAACGTCAGTTCACATTTGTAGGTGGATCATCAGTGTTAGAGCTAAAATTAGCATGTTTAAAGTGATTTTCATGCTTCCAGGGGCTCGGGGAGTTAATTAAATACCATTTGGAGGCATTTAATGTTCGAGCAAAAACGGCTGATTTTCGACAAAAGAGATAACACCCCCCCCATTACGTCATGCTTCAGAAATGTGGAAAATGGTCCGTTTTCAAATGTTTTATTTTTGAACGTCAGTTCACATTTGTAGGTGGATCATCAGTGTTAGAGCTAAAATTAGCATGTTTAAAGTGATTTTCATGCTTCCAGGGGCTCGGGAAGTTAATTAAATACCATTTGGAGGCATTTAATGTTCGAGCAAAAACGGCTGATTTTCGACAAAAGAGATAACACCCCCCCATTACGTCATGCTTCAGAAATGTGGAAAATGGTCCGTTTTCAAATGTTTTATTTTTGAACGTCAGTTCACATTTGTAGGTGAATCATCAGTGTTAGAGCTAAAATTAGCATGTTTAAAGTGATTTTCATGCTTCCAGAGGCTCGGGAAGTTAATTAAATACCATTTGGAGGCATTTAATGTTCGAGCAAAAACGGCTGATTTTCGACAAAAGAGATAACACCCCCCATTACGTCATGCTTCAGAAATGTGGAAAATGGTCCGTTTTCAAATGTTTTATTTTTGAACGTCAGTTCACATTTGGAGGTGGATCATCAGTGTTAGAGCTAAAATTAGCATGTTTTAAGTGATTTTCATGCTTCCAGGGGCTCGGGAAGTTAATTAAATACCATTTGGAGGCATTTAATGTTCGAGCAAAAACGGCTGATTTTCGACAAAAGAGATAACACCCCCCCATTCCGTCATGCTTCAGAAATGTGGAAAATGGTCCGTTTTCAAATGTTTTATTTTTGAACGTCAGTTCACATTTGTAGGTGGATCATCAGTGTTAGAGCTAAAATTAGCATGTTTAAAGTGATTTTCATGCTTCCAGGGGCCCAAAACACAAGATTTATGGAATGGTTAAAAGTGCATGAAAATGGCCAATTTACTCACTCTGAGTTCTCAAAAAGGGTTTCTTCACCCCGGGAAGTTAATTAAATACCATTTGGAGGCATTTAATGTTCGAGCAAAAACGGCTGATTTTCGACAAAAGAGATAACACCCCCCCATTACGTCATGCTTCAGAAATGTGGAAAATGGTCCGTTTTCAAATGTTTTATTTTTGAACGTCAGTTCACATTTGTAGGTGGATCATCAGTGTTAGAGCTAAAATTAGCATGTTTAAAGTGATTTTCATGCTTCCAGGGGCTCGGGAAGTTAATTAAATACCATTTGGAGGCATTTAATGTTCGAGCAAAAACGGCTGATTTTCGACAAAAGAGATAACACCCCCCCATTACGTCATGCTTCAGAAATGTGGAAAATGGTCCGTTTTCAAATGTTTTATTTTTGAATGTCAGTTCACATTTGTAGGTGGATCATCAGTGTTAGAGCTAAAATTAGCATGTTTAAAGTGATTTTCATGCTTCCAGGGGCCCAAAACACAAGATTTATGGAATGGTTAAAAGTGCATGAAAATGGCCAATTTACTCACTCTGAGTTCTCAAAAAGGGTTTCTTCACCCCGGGAAGTTAATTAAATGCCATTTGGAGGCATTTAATGTTCGAGCAAAAACGGCTGATTTTCGACAAAAGAGATAACACCCCCCCATTACGTCATGCTTCAGAAATGTGGAAAATGGTCCGTTTTCAAATGTTTTATTTTTGAACGTCAGTTCACATTTGTAGGTGGATCATCAGTGTTAGAGCTAAAATTAGCATGTTTAAAGTGATTTTCATGCTTCCAGGGGCTCGGGAAGTTAATTAAATACCATTTGGAGGCATTTAATGTTCGAGCAAAAACGGCTGATTTTCGACAAAAGAGATAACACCCCCCCATTACGTCATGCTTCAGAAATGTGGAAAATGGTCCGTTTTCAAATGTTTTATTTTTGAACGTCAGTTCACATTTGTAGGTGGATCATCAGTGTTAGAGCTAAAATTAGCATGTTTAAAGTGATTTTCATGCTTCCAGGGGCCCAAAACACAAGATTTATGGAATGGTTAAAAGTGCATGAAAATGGCCAATTTACTCACTCTGAGTTCTCAAAAAGGGTTTCTTCACCCCGGGAAGTTAATTAAATACCATTTGGAGGCATTTAATGTTCGAGCAAAAACGGCTGATTTTCGACAAAAGAGATAACACCCCCATTACGTCATGCTTCAGAAATGTGGAAAATGGTCCGTTTTCAAATGTTTTATTTTTGAACGTCAGTTCACATTTGTAGGTGGATCATCAGTGTTAGAGCTAAAATTAGCATGTTTAAAGTGATTTTCAAGCTTCCAGGGGCTCGGGAAGTTAATTAAATACCATTTGGAGGCATTTAATGTTCGAGCAAAAACGGCTGATTTTCGACAAAAGAGATAACACCCCCCCCATTACGTCATGCTTCAGAAATGTGGAAAATGGTCCGTTTTCAAATATTTTATTTTTGAACGTCAGTTCACATTTGTAGGTGGATCATCAGTGTTAGAGCTAAAATTAGCATGTTTAAAGTGATTTTCATGCTTCCAGGGGCCCAAAACACAAGATTTATGGAATGGTTAAAAGTGCATGAAAATGGCCAATTTACTCACTCTGAGTTCTCAAAAAGGGTTTCTTCACCCCGGGAAGTTAATTAAATACCATTTGGAGGCATTTAATGTTCGAGCAAAAACGGCTGATTTTCGACAAAAGAGATAACACCCCCCCATTACGTCATGCTTCAGAAATGTGGAAAATGGTCCGTTTTCAAATGTTTTATTTTTGAACGTCAGTTCACATTTGTAGGTGGATCATCAGTGTTAGAGCTAAAATTAGCATGTTTAAAGTGATTTTCATGCTTCCAGGGGCTCGGGAAGTTAATTAAATACCATTTGGAGGCATTTAATGTTCGAGCAAAAACGGCTGATTTTCGACAAAAGAGATAACACCCCCCCATTACGTCATGCTTCAGAAATGTGGAAAATGGTCCGTTTTCAAATGTTTTATTTTTGAACGTCAGTTCACATTTGTAGGTGGATCATCAGTGTTAGAGCTAAAATTAGCATGTTTAAAGTGATTTTCATGCTTCCAGGGGCCCAAAACACAAGATTTATGGAATGGTTAAAAGTGCATGAAAATGGCCAATTTACTCACTCTGAGTTCTCAAAAAGGGTTTCTTCACCCCGGGAAGTGAAATAAATACCATTTGGAGGCATTTAATGTTCGAGCAAAAACGGCTGATTTTCGACAAAAGAGATAACACCCCCCCATTACGTCATGCTTCAGAAATGTGGAAAATGGTCCGTTTTCAAATGTTTTATTTTTGAACGTCAGTTCACATTTGTAGGTGGATCATCAGTGTTAGAGCTAAAATTAGCATGTTTAAAGTGATTTTCATGCTTCCAGGGGCCCAAAACACAAGATTTATGGAATGGTTAAAAGTGCATGAAAATGGCCAATTTACTCACTCTGAGTTCTCAAAAAGGGTTTCTTCACCCCGGGAAGTTAATTACATACCATTTGGAGGCATTTAATGTTCGAGCAAAAACGGCTGATTTTCGACAAAAGAGATAACACCCCCCCATTACGTCATGCTTCAGAAATGTGGAAAATGGTCCGTTTTCAAATGTTTTATTTTTGAACGTCAGTTCACATTTGTAGGTGGATCATCAGTGTTAGAGCTAAAATTAGCATGTTTAAAGTGATTTTCATGCTTCCAGGGGCTCGGGAAGTTAATTAAATACCATTTGGAGGCATTTAATGTTCGAGCAAAAACGGCTGATTTTCGACAAAAGAGATAACACCCCCCCATTACGTCATGCTTCAGAAATGTGGAAAATGGTCCGTTTTCAAATGTTTTATTTTTGAACGTCAGTTCACATTTGTAGGTGGATCATCAGTGTTAGAGCTAAAATTAGCATGTTTAAAGTGATTTTCATGCTTCCAGGGGCTCGGGAAGTTAATTAAATACCATTTGGAGGCATTTAATGTTCGAGCAAAAACGGCTGATTTTCGACAAAAGAGATAACACCCCCCCATTACGTCATGCTTCAGAAATGTGGAAAATGGTCCGTTTTCAAATGTTTTATTTTTGAACGTCAGTTCACATTTGTAGGTGGATCATCAGTGTTAGAGCTAAAATTAGCATGTTTAAAGTGATTTTCATGCTTCCAGGGGCCCAAAACACAAGATTAATGGAATGGTTAAAAGTGCATGAAAATGGCCAATTTACTCACTCTGAGTTCTCAAAAAGGGTTTCTTCACCCCGGGAAGTGAAATTAATACCATTTGGAGGCATTTAATGTTCGATCAAAAACGGCTGATTTTCGACAAAAGAGATAACACCCCCCCATTACGTCATGCTTCAGAAATGTGGAAAATGGTCCGTTTTCAAATGTTTTATTTTTGAACGTCAGTTCACATTTGTAGGTTGATCATCAGTGTTAGAGCTAAAATTAGCATGTTTAAAGTGATTTTCATCCTTCCAGGGGCTCGGGAAGTTAATTAAATACCATTTGGAGGCATTTAATGTTCGAGCAAAAACGGCTGATATTCGTCAAAAGAGATAACACCCCCCCATTACGTCATGCTTCAGAAATGTGGAAAATGGTCCGTTTTCAAATGTTTTATTTTTGAACGTCAGTTCACATTTGTAGGTGGATCATCAGTGTTAGAGCTAAAATTAGCATGTTTAAAGTGATTTTCATGCTTCCAGGGGCCCAAAACACAAGATTTATGGAATGGTTAAAAGTGCATGAAAATGGCCAATTTACTCACTCTGAGTTCTCAAAAAGGGTTTCTTCACCCCGGGAAGTTAATTAAATACCATTTGGATGCATTTAATGTTCGAGCAAAAACGGCTGATTTTCGACAAAAGAGATAACACCCCCCCATTACGTCATGCTTCAGAAATGTGGAAAATGGTCCGTTTTCAAATGTTTTATTTTTGAACGTCAGTTCACATTTGTAGGTGAATCATCAGTGTTAGAGCTAAAATTAGCATGTTTAAAGTGATTTTCATGCTTCCAGGGGCTCGGGAAGTTAATTAAATACCATTTGGAGGCATTTAATGTTCGAGCAAAAACGGCTGATTTTCGACAAAAGAGATAACACCCCCCCATTACGTCATGCTTCAGAAATGTGGAAAATGGTCCGTTTTCAAATGTTTTATTTTTGAACGTCAGTTCACATTTGTAGGTGGATCATCAGTGTTAGAGCTAAAATTAGCATGTTTAAAGTGATTTTCATGCTTCCAGGGGCCCAAAACACAAGATTTATGGAATGGTTAAAAGTGCATGAAAATGGCCAATTTTCTCACTCTGAGTTCTCAAAAAGGGTTTCTTCACCCCGGGAAGTTAATTAAATACCATTTGGAGGCATTTAATGTTCGAGCAAAAACGGCTGATTTTCGACAAAAGAAATAACACCCCCCCATTACGTCATGCTTCAGAAATGTGGAAAATGGTCCGTTTTCAAATGTTTTATTTTTGAACGTCAGTTCACATTTGTAGGTGGATCATCAGTGTTAGAGCTTAAATTAGCATGTTTAAAGTGATTTTCATGCTTCCAGGGGCTCAGGAAGTTAATTAAATACCATTTGGAGGCATTTAATGTTCGAGCAAAAACGGCTGATTTTCGACAAAAGAGATAACACCCCCCCATTACGTCATGCTTCAGAAATGTGGAAAATGGTCCGTTTTCAAATGTTTTATTTTTGAACGTCAGTTCACATTTGTAGGTGGATCATCAGTGTTAGAGCTAAAATTAGCATGTTTAAAGTGATTTTCATGCTTCCAGGGGCCCAAAACACAAGATTTATGGAATGGTTAAAAGTGCATGAAAATGGCCAATTTACTCACTCTGAGTTCTCAAAAAGGGTTTCTTCACCCCGGGAAGTTAATTAAATACCATTTGGAGGCATTTAATGTTCGAGCAAAAACGGCTGATTTTCGACAAAAGAGATAACACCCCCCCATTACGTCATGCTTCAGAAATGTGGAAAATGGTCCGTTTTCAAATGTTTTATTTTTGAACGTCAGTTCACATTTGTAGGTGGATCATCAGTGTTAGAGCTAAAATTAGCATGTTTAAAGTGATTTTCATGCTTCCAGGGGCTCGGGAAGTTAATTAAATACCATTTGGAGGCATTTAATGTTCGAGCAAAAACGGCTGATTTTCGACAAAAGAGATAACACCCCCCCATTACGTCATGCTTCAGAAATGTGGAAAATGGTCCGTTTTCAAATGTTTTATTTTTGAACGTCAGTTCACATTTGTAGGTGGATCATCAGTGTTAGAGCTAAAATTAGCATGTTTAAAGTGATTTTCATGCTTCCAGGGGCTCGGGAAGTTAATTAAATACCATTTGGAGGCATTTAATGTTCGAGCAAAAACGGCTGATTTTCGACAAAAGAGATAACACCCCCCCATTATGTCATGCTTCAGAAATGTGGAAAATGGTCCGTTTTCAAATGTTTTATTTTTGAACGTCAGTTCACATTTGTAGGTGGATCATCAGTGTTAGAGCTAAAATTAGCATGTTTAAAGTGATTTTCATGCTTCCAGGGGCTCGGGAAGTTAATTAAATACCATTTGGAGGCATTTAATGTTCGAGCAAAAACGGCTGATTTTCGACAAAAGAGATAACACCCCCCCATTACGTCATGCTTCAGAAATGTGGAAAATGGTCCGTTTTCAAATGTTTTATTTTTGAACGTCAGTTCACATTTGTAGGTGGATCATCAGTGTTAGAGCTAAAATTAGCATGTTTAAAGTGATTTTCATGCTTCCAGGGGCTCGTCAAGTTAATTAAATACCATTTGGAGGCATTTAATGTTCGAGCAAAAACGGCTGATTTTCGACAAAAGAGATAACACCCCCCCCATTACGTCATGCTTCAGAAATGTGGAAAATGGTCCGTTTTCAAATGTTTTATTTTTGAACGTCAGTTCACATTTGTAGGTGGATCATCAGTGTTAGAGCTAAAATTAGCATGTTTAAAGTGATTTTCATGCTTCCAGGGGCCCAAAACACAAGATTTATGGAATGGTTAAAAGTGCATGAAAATGGCCAATTTACTCACTCTGAGTTCTCAAAAAGGGTTTCTTCACCCCGGGAAGTTAATTAAATACCATTTGGAGGCATTTAATGTTCGAGCAAAAACGGCTGATTTTCGACAAAAGAGATAACACCCCCCATTACGTCATGCTTCAGAAATGTGGAAAATGGTCCGTTTTCAAATGTTTTATTTTTGAACGTCAGTTCACATTTGTAGGTGGATCATCAGTGTTAGAGCTAAAATTAGCATGTTTAAAGTGATTTTCATGCTTCCAGGGGCTCGGGAAGTTAATTAAATACCATTTGGAGGCATTTAATGTTCGAGCAAAAACGGCTGATTTTCGACAAAAGAGATAACACCCCCCCATTACGTCATGCTTCAGAAATGTGGAAAATGGTCCGTTTTCAAATGTTTTATTTTTGAACGTCAGTTCACATTTGTAGGTGGATCATCAGTGTTAGAGCTAAAATTAGCATGTTTAAAGTGATTTTCATGCTTCCAGGGGCCCAAAACACAAGATTTATGGAATGGTTAAAAGTGCATGAAAATGGCCAATTTACTCACTCTGAGTTCTCAAAAAGGGTTTCTTCACCCCGGGAAGTTAATTAAATACCATTTGGAGGCATTTAATGTTCGAGCAAAAACGGCTGATTTTCGACAAAAGAGATAACACCCCCCCATTACGTCATGCTTCAGAAATGTGGAAAATGGTCCGTTTTCAAATGTTTTATTTTTGAACGTCAGTTCACATTTGTAGGTGGATCATCAGTGTTAGAGCTAAAATTAGCATGTTTAAAGTGATTTTCATGCTTCCAGGGGCTCAGGAAGTTAATTAAATACCATTTGGAGGCATTTAATGTTCGAGCAAAAACGGCTGATTTTCGACAAAAGAGATAACACCCCCCCATTACGTCATGCTTCAGAAATGTGGAAAATGGTCCGTTTTCAAATGTTTTATTTTTGAACGTCAGTTCACATTTGTAGGTGGATCATCAGTGTTAGAGCTAAAATTAGCATGTTTAAAGTGATTTTCATGCTTCCAGGGGCCCAAAACACAAGATTTATGGAATGGTTAAAAGTGCATGAAAATGGCCAATTTACTCACTCTGAGTTCTCAAAAAGGGTTTCTTCACCCCGGGAAGTTAATTAAATACCATTTGGAGGCATTTAATGTTCGAGCAAAAACGGCTGATTTTCGACAAAAGAGATAACACCCCCCCCATTACGTCATGCTTCAGAAATGTGGAAAATGGTCCGTTTTCAAATGTTTTATTTTTGAACGTCAGTTCACATTTGTAGGTGGATCATCAGTGTTAGAGCTAAAATTAGCATGTTTAAAGTGATTTTCATGCTTCCAGGGGCCCAAAACACAAGATTTATGGAATGGTTAAAAGTGCATGAAAATGGCCAATTTATTCACTCTGAGTTCTCAAAAAGGGTTTCTTCACCCCGGGAAGTTAATTAAATACCATTTGGAGGCATTTAATGTTCGAGCAAAAACGGCTGATTTTCGACAAAAGAGATAACACCCCCCCATTACGTCATGCTTCAGAAATGTGGAAAATGGTCCGTTTTCAAATGTTTTATTTTTGAACGTCAGTTCACATTTGTAGGTGGATCATCAGTGTTAGAGCTAAAATTAGCATGTTTAAAGTGATTTTCATGCTTCCAGGGGCTCGGGAAGTTAATTAAATACCATTTGGAGGCATTTAATGTTCGAGCAAAAACGGCTGATTTTCGACAAAAGAGATAACACCCCCCCATTACGTCATGCTTCAGAAATGTGGAAAATGGTCCGTTTTCAAATGTTTTATTTTTGAACATCAGTTCACATTTGTAGGTGGATCATCAGTGTTAGAGCTAAAATTAGCATGTTTAAAGTGATTTTCATGCTTCCAGGGGCTCGGGAAGTTAATTAAATACCATTTGGAGGCATTTAATGTTCGAGCAAAAACGGCTGATTTTCGACAAAAGAGATAACACCCCCCCATTACGTCATGCTTCAGAAATGTGGAAAATGGTCCGTTTTCAAATGTTTTATTTTTGAACGTCAGTTCACATTTGTAGGTGGATCATCAGTGTTAGAGCTAAAATTAGCATGTTTAAAGTGATTTTCATGCTTCCAGGGGCTCGGGAAGTTAATTAAATACCATTTGGAGGCATTTAATGTTCGAGCAAAAACGGCTGATTTTCGACAAAAGAGATAACACCCCCCCATTACGTCATGCTTCAGAAATGTGGAAAATGGTCCGTTTTCAAATGTTTTATTTTTGAACGTCAGTTCACATTTGTAGGTGGATCATCAGTGTTAGAGCTAAAATTAGCATGTTTAAAGTGATTTTCATGCTTCCAGGGGCTCGGGAAGTTAATTAAATACCATTTGGAGGCATTTAATGTTCGAGCAAAAACGGCTGATTTTCGACAAAAGAGATAACACCCCCCCATTACGTCATGCTTCAGAAATGTGGAAAATGGTCCGTTTTCAAATGTTTTATTTTTGAACGTCAGTTCACATTTGTAGGTGGATCATCAGTGTTAGAGCTAAAATTAGCATGTTTAAAGTGATTTTCATGCTTCCAGGGGCTCGGGAAGTTAATTAAATACCATTTGGAGGCATTTAATGTTCGAGCAAAAACGGCTGATTTTCGACAAAAGAGATAACACCCCCCCATTACGTCATGCTTCAGAAATGTGGAAAATGGTCCGTTTTCAAATGTTTTATTTTTGAACGTCAGTTCACATTTGTAGGTGGATCATCAGTGTTAGAGCTAAAATTAGCATGTTTAAAGTGATTTTCATGCTTCCAGGGGCCCAAAACACAAGATTTATGGAATGGTTAAAAGTGCATGAAAATGGCCAATTTATTCACTCTGAGTTCTCAAAAAGGGTTTCTTCACCCCGGGAAGTTAATTAAATACCATTTGGAGGCATTTACTGTTCGAGCAAAAACGGCTGATTTTCGACAAAAGAGATAACACCCCCCCATTACGTCATGCTTCAGAAATGTGGAAAATGGTCCGTTTTCAAATGTTTTATTTTTGAACGTCAGTTCACATTTGTAGGTGGATCATCAGTGTTAGAGCTAAAATTAGCATGTTTAAAGTGATTTTCATGCTTCCAGGGGCTCGGGAAGTTAATTAAATACCATTTGGAGGCATTTAATGTTCGAGCAAAAACGGCTGATTTTCGACAAAAGAGATAACACCCCCCCATTACGTCATGCTTCAGAAATGTGGAAAATGGTCCGTTTTCAAATGTTTTATTTTTGAACATCAGTTCACATTTGTAGGTGGATCATCAGTGTTAGAGCTAAAATTAGCATGTTTAAAGTGATTTTCATGCTTCCAGGGGCTCGGGAAGTTAATTAAATACCATTTGGAGGCATTTAATGTTTGAGCAAAAACGGCTGATTTTCGACAAAAGAGATAACACCCCCCCATTACGTCATGCTTCAGAAATGTGGAAAATGGTCCGTTTTCAAATGTTTTATTTTTGAACGTCAGTTCACATTTGTAGGTGGATCATCAGTGTTAGAGCTAAAATTAGCATGTTTAAAGTGATTTTCATGCTTCCAGGGGCTCGGGAAGTTAATTAAATACCATTTGGAGGCATTTAATGTTCGAGCAAAAACGGCTGATTTTCGACAAAAGAGATAACACCCCCCCATTACGTCATGCTTCAGAAATGTGGAAAATGGTCCGTTTTCAAATGTTTTATTTTTGAACGTCAGTTCACATTTGTAGGTGGATCATCAGTGTTAGAGCTAAAATTAGCATGTTTAAAGTGATTTTCATGCTTCCAGGGGCTCGGGAAGTTAATTAAATACCATTTGGAGGCATTTAATGTTCGAGCAAAAACGGCTGATTTTCGACAAAAGAGATAACACCCCCCCATTACGTCATGCTTCAGAAATGTGGAAAATGGTCCGTTTTCAAATGTTTTATTTTTGAACGTCAGTTCACATTTGTAGGTGGATCATCAGTGTTAGAGCTAAAATTAGCATGTTTAAAGTGATTTTCATGCTTCCAGGGGCTCGGGAAGTTAATTAAATACCATTTGGAGGCATTTAATGTTCGAGCAAAAACGGCTGATTTTCGACAAAAGAGATAACACCCCCCCATTACGTCATGCTTCAGAAATGTGGAAAATGGTCCGTTTTCAAATGTTTTATTTTTGAATGTCAGTTCACATTTGTAGGTGGATCATCAGTGTTAGAGCTAAAATTAGCATGTTTAAAGTGATTTTCATGCTTCCAGGGGCCCAAAACACAAGATTTATGGAATGGTTAAAAGTGCATGAAAATGGCCAATTTACTCACTCTGAGTTCTCAAAAAGGGTTTCTTCACCCCGGGAAGTTAATTAAATACCATTTGGAGGCATTTAATGTTCGAGCAAAAACGGCTGATTTTCGACAAAAGAGATAACACCCCCCCATTACGTCATGCTTCAGAAATGTGGAAAATGGTCCGTTTTCAAATGTTTTATTTTTGAACGTCAGTTCACATTTGTAGGTGGATCATCAGTGTTAGAGCTAAAATTAGCATGTTTAAAGTGATTTTCATGCTTCCAGGGGCTCGGGAAGTTAATTAAATACCATTTGGAGGCATTTAATGTTCGAGCAAAAACGGCTGATTTTCGACAAAAGAGATAACACCCCCCCATTACGTCATGCTTCAGAAATGTGGAAAATGGTCCGTTTTCAAATGTTTTATTTTTGAACGTCAGTTCACATTTGTAGGTGGATCATCAGTGTTAGAGCTAAAATTAGCATGTTTAAAGTGATTTTCATGCTTCCAGGGGCTCGGGAAGTTAATTAAATACCATTTGGAGGCATTTAATGTTCGAGCAAAAACGGCTGATTTTCGACAAAAGAGATAACACCCCCCCCATTACGTCATGCTTCAGAAATGTGGAAAATGGTCCGTTTTCAAATGTTTTATTTTTGAACGTCAGTTCACATTTGTAGGTGGATCATCAGTGTTAGAGCTAAAATTAGCATGTTTAAAGTGATTTTCATGCTTCCAGGGGCTCGGGAAGTTAATTAAATACCATTTGGAGGCATTTAATGTTCGAGCAAAAACGGCTGATTTTCGACAAAAGAGATAACACCCCCCCATTACGTCATGCTTCAGAAATGTGGAAAATGGTCCGTTTTCAAATGTTTTATTTTTGAACGTCAGTTCACATTTGTAGGTGGATCATCAGTGTTAGAGCTAAAATTAGCATGTTTAAAGTGATTTTCATGCTTCCAGGGGCTCGGGAAGTTAATTAAATACCATTTGGAGGCATTTAATGTTCGAGCAAAAACGGCTGATTTTCGACAAAAGAGATAACACCCCCCCATTACGTCATGCTTCAGAAATGTGGAAAATGGTCCGTTTTCAAATGTTTTATTTTTGAACGTCAGTTCACATTTGTAGGTGGATCATCAGTGTTAGAGCTAAAATTAGCATGTTTAAAGTGATTTTCATGCTTCCAGGGGCTCGGGAAGTTAATTAAATACCATTTGGAGGCATTTAATGTTCGAGCAAAAACGGCTGATTTTCGACAAAAGAGATAACACCCCCCCATTACGTCATGCTTCAGAAATGTGGAAAATGGTCCGTTTTCAAATGTTTTATTTTTGAACGTCAGTTCACATTTGTAGGTGGATCATCAGTGTTAGAGCTAAAATTAGCATGTTTAAAGTGATTTTCATGCTTCCAGGGGCCCAAAACACAAGATTTATGGAATGGTTAAAAGTGCATGAAAATGGCCAATTTACTCACTCTGAGTTCTCAAAAAGGGTTTCTTCACCCCGGGAAGTTAATTAAATACCATTTGGAGGCATTTAATGTTCGAGCAAAAACGGCTGATTTTCGACAAAAGAGATAACACCCCCCATTACGTCATGCTTCAGAAATGTGGAAAATGGTCCGTTTTCAAATGTTTTATTTTTGAACGTCAGTTCACATTTGTAGGTGGATCATCAGTGTTAGAGCTAAAATTAGCATGTTTAAAGTGATTTTCATGCTTCCAGGGGCTCGGGAAGTTAATTAAATACCATTTGGAGGCATTTAATGTTCGAGCAAAAACGGCTGATTTTCGACAAAAGAGATAACACCCCCCCATTACGTCATGCTTCAGAAATGTGGAAAATGGTCCGTTTTCAAATGTTTTATTTTTGAACGTCAGTTCACATTTGTAGGTGGATCATCAGTGTTAGAGCTAAAATTAGCATGTTTAAAGTGATTTTCATGCTTCCAGGGGCCCAAAACACAAGATTTATGGAATGGTTAAAAGTGCATGAAAATGGCCAATTTACTCACTCTGAGTTCTCAAAAAGGGTTTCTTCACCCCGGGAAGTTAATTAAATGCCATTTGGAGGCATTTAATGTTCGAGCAAAAACGGCTGATTTTCGACAAAAGAGATAACACCCCCCCATTACGTCATGCTTCAGAAATGTGGAAAATGGTCCGTTTTCAAATGTTTTATTTTTGAACGTCAGTTCACATTTGTAGGTGGATTATCAGTGTTAGAGCTAAAATTAGCATGTTTAAAGTGATTTTCATGCTTCCAGGGGCTCGGGAAGTTAATTAAATACCATTTGGAGGCATTTAATGTTCGAGCAAAAACGGCAGATTTTCGACAAAAGAGATAACACCCCCCCATTACGTCATGCTTCAGAAATGTGGAAAATGGTCCGTTTTCAAATGTTTTATTTTTGAACGTCAGTTCACATTTGTAGGTGGATCATCAGTGTTAGAGCTAAAATTAGCATGTTTAAAGTGATTTTCATGCTTCCAGGGGCCCAAAACACAAGATTTATGGAATGGTTAAAAGTGCATGAAAATGGCCAATTTACTCACTCTGAGTTCTCAAAAAGGGTTTCTTCACCCCGGGAAGTTAATTAAATACCATTTGGAGGCATTTAATGTTCGAGCAAAAACGGCTGATTTTCGACAAAAGAGATAACACCCCCCCATTACGTCATGCTTCAGAAATGTGGAAAATGGTACGTTTTCAAATGTTTTATTTTTGAACGTCAGTTCACATTTGTAGGTGGATCATCAGTGTTAGAGCTAAAATTAGCATGTTTAAAGTGATTTTCATGCTTCCAGGGGCTCGGGAAGTTAATTAAATATTATTTGGAGGCATTTAATGTTCGAGCAAAAACGGCTGATTTTCGACAAAAGAGATAACACCCCCCCCATTACGTCATGCTTCAGAAATGTGGAAAATGGTCCGTTTTCAAATGTTTTATTTTTGAACGTCAGTTCACATTTGTAGGTGGATCATCAGTGTTAGAGCTAAAATTAGCATGTTTAAAGTGATTTTCATGCTTCCAGGGGCCCAAAACACAAGATTTATGGAATGGTTAAAAGTGCATGAAAATGGCCAATTTACTCACTCTGAGTTCTCAAAAAGGGTTTCTTCACCCCGGGAAGTTAATTAAATACCATTTGGAGGCATTTAATGTTCGAGCAAAAACGGCTGATTTTCGACAAAAGAGATAACACCCCCCCATTACGTCATGCTTCAGAAATGTGGAAAATGGTCCGTTTTCAAATGTTTTATTTTTGAACGTCAGTTCACATTTGTAGGTGGATCATCAGTGTTAGAGCTAAAATTAGCATGTTTAAAGTGATTTTCATGCTTCCAGGGGCTCGGGAAGTTAATTAGATACCATTTGGAGGCATTTAATGTTCGAGCAAAAACGGCTGATTTTCGACAAAAGAGATAACACCCCCCCCATTACGTCATGCTTCAGAAATGTGGAAAATGGTCCGTTTTCAAATGTTTTATTTTTGAACGTCAGTTCACATTTGTAGGTGGATCATCAGTGTTAGAGCTAAAATTAGCATGTTTAAAGTGATTTTCATGCTTCCAGGGGCTCGGGAAGTTAATTAAATACCATTTGGAGGCATTTAATGTTCGAGCAAAAACGGCTGATTTTCGACAAAAGAGATAACACCCCCCCATTACGTCATGCTTCAGAAATGTGGAAAATGGTCCGTTTTCAAATGTTTTATTTTTGAACGTCAGTTCACATTTGTAGGTGGATCATCAGTGTTAGAGCTAAAATTAGCATGTTTAAAGTGATTTCTATGCTTCCAGGGGCCCAAAACACAAGATTTATGGAATGGTTAAAAGTGCATGAAAATGGCCAATTTACTCACTCTGAGTTCTCAAAAAGGGTTTCTTCACCCCGGGAAGTGAAATAAATACCATTTGGAGGCATTTAATGTTCGAGCAAAAACGGCTGATTTTCGACAAAAGAGATAACACCCCCCCATTACGTCATGCTTCAGAAATGTGGAAAATGGTCCGTTTTCAAATGTTTTATTTTTGAGCGTCAGTTCACATTTGTAGGTGGATCATCAGTGTTAGAGCTAAAATTAGCATGTTTAAAGTGATTTTCATGCTTCCAGGGGCCCAAAACACAAGATTTATGGAATGGTTAAAAGTGCATGAAAATGGCCAATTTACTCACTCTGAGTTCTCAAAAAGGGTTTCTTCACCCGGGAAGTTAATTAAATACCATTTGGAGGCATTTAATGTTCGAGCAAAAACGGCTGATTTTCGACAAAAGAGATAACACCCCCCCATTACGTCATGCTTCAGAAATGTGGAAAATGGTCCGTTTTCAAATGTTTTATTTTTGAACGTCAGTTCACATTTGTAGGTGGATCATCAGTGTTAGAGCTAAAATTAGCATGTTTAAAGTGATGTTCATGCTTCCAGGGGCTCGGGAAGTTAATTAAATACCATTTGGAGGCATTTAATGTTCGAGCAAAAACGGCTGATTTTCGACAAAAGAGATAACACCCCCCCATTACGTCATGCTTCAGAAATGTGGAAAATGGTCCGTTTTCAAATGTTTTATTTTTGAACGTCAGTTCACATTTGTAGGTGGATCATCAGTGTTAGAGCTAAAATTAGCATGTTTAAAGTGATTTTCATGCTTCCAGGGGCTCGGGAAGTTAATTAAATACCATTTGGAGGCATTTAATGTTCGAGCAAAAACGGCTGATTTTCGACAAAAGAGATAACACCCCCCCCATTACGTCATGCTTCAGAAATGTGGAAAATGGTCCGTTTTCAAATGTTTTATTTTTGAACGTCAGTTCACATTTGTAGGTGGATCATCAGTGTTAGAGCTAAAATTAGCATGTTTAAAGTGATTTTCATGCTTCCAGGGGCCCAAAACACAAGATTTATGGAATGGTTAAAAGTGCATGAAAATGGCCAATTTATTCACTCTGAGTTCTCAAAAAGGGTTTCTTCACCCCGGGAAGTTAATTAAATACCATTTGGAGGCATTTAATGTTCGAGCAAAAACGGCTGATTTTCGACAAAAGAGATAACACCCCCCCATTACGTCATGCTTCAGAAATGTGGAAAATGGTCCGTTTTCAAATGTTTTATTTTTGAACGTCAGTTCACATTTGTAGGTGGATCATCAGTGTTAGAGCTAAAATTAGCATGTTTAAAGTGATTTTCATGCTTCCAGGGGCTCGGGAAGTTAATTAAATACCATTTGGAGGCATTTAATGTTCGAGCAAAAACGGCTGATTTTCGACAAAAGAGATAACACCCCCCCATTACGTCATGCTTCAGAAATGTGGAAAATGGTCCGTTTTCAAATGTTTTATTTTTGAACGTCAGTTCACATTTGTAGGTGGATCATCAGTGTTAGAGCTAAAATTAGCATGTTTAAAGTGATTTTCATGCTTCCAGGGGCCCAAAACACAAGATTTATGGAATGGTTAAAAGTGCATGAAAATGGCCAATTTACTCACTCTGAGTTCTCAAAAAGGGTTTCTTCACCCCGGGAAGTGAAATAAATACCATTTGGAGGCATTTAATGTTCGAGCAAAAACGGCTGATTTTCGACAAAAGAGATAACACCCCCCCATTACGTCATGCTTCAGAAATGTGGAAAATGGTCCGTTTTCAAATGTTTTATTTTTGAACGTCAGTTCACATTTGTAGGTGGATCATCAGTGTTAGAGCTAAAATTAGCATGTTTAAAGTGATTTTCATCCTTCCAGGGGCTCGGGAAGTTAATTAAATACCATTTGGAGGCATTTAATGTTCGAGCAAAAACGGCTGATTTTCGTCAAAAGAGATAACACCCCCCCATTACGTCATGCTTCAGAAATGTGGAAAATGGTCCGTTTTCAAATGTTTTATTTTTGAACGTCAGTTCACATTTGTAGGTGGATCATCAGTGTTAGAGCTAAAATTAGCATGTTTAAAGTGATTTTCATGCTTCCAGGGGCCCAAAACACAAGATTTATGGAATGGTTAAAAGTGCATGAAAATGGCCAATTTACTCACTCTGAGTTCTCAAAAAGGGTTTCTTCACCCCGGGAAGTTAATTAAATACCATTTGGATGCATTTAATGTTCGAGCAAAAACGGCTGATTTTCGACAAAAGAGATAACACCCCCCCATTACGTCATGCTTCAGAAATGTGGAAAATGGTCCGTTTTCAAATGTTTTATTTTTGAACGTCAGTTCACATTTGTAGGTGAATCATCAGTGTTAGAGCTAAAATTAGCATGTTTAAAGTGATTTTCATGCTTCCAGGGGCTCGGGAAGTTAATTAAATACCATTTGGAGGCATTTAATGTTCGAGCAAAAACGGCTGATTTTCGACAAAAGAGATAACACCCCCCCATTACGTCATGCTTCAGAAATGTGGAAAATGGTCCGTTTTCAAATGTTTTATTTTTGAACGTCAGTTCACATTTGTAGGTGGATCATCAGTGTTAGAGCTAAAATTAGCATGTTTAAAGTGATTTTCATGCTTCCAGGGGCTCGGGAAGTGAAATAAATACCATTTGGAGGCATTTAATGTTTGAGCAAAAACGGCTGATTTTCGACAAAAGAGATAACACCCCCCCATTACGTCATGCTTCAGAAATGTGGAAAATGGTCCGTTTTCAAATGTTTTATTTTTGAACGTCAGTTCACATTTGTAGGTGGATCATCAGTGTTAGAGCTAAAATTAGCATGTTTAAAGTGATTTTCATGCTTCCAGGGGCCCAAAACACAAGATTTATGGAATGGTTAAAAGTGCATGAAAATGGCCAATTTATTCACTCTGAGTTCTCAAAAAGGGTTTCTTCACCCCGGGAAGTAAATTAAATACCATTTGGAGGCATTTAATGTTCGAGCAAAAACGGCTGATTTTCGACAAAAGAGATAACACCCCCCCATTACGTCATGCTTCAGAAATGTGGAAAATGGTCCGTTTTCAAATGTTTTATTTTTGAACGTCAGTTCACATTTGTAGGTGGATCATCAGTGTTAGAGCTAAAATTAGCATGTTTAAAGTGATTTTCATGCTTCCAGGGGCTCAGGAAGTTAATTAAATACCATTTGGAGGCATTTAATGTTCGAGCAAAAACGGCTGATTTTCGACAAAAGAGATAACACCCCCCCATTACGTCATGCTTCAGAAATGTGGAAAATGGTCCGTTTTCAAATGTTTTATTTTTGAACGTCAGTTCACATTTGTAGGTGGATCATCAGTGTTAGAGCTAAAATTAGCATGTTTAAAGTGATTTTCATGCTTCCAGGGGCCCAAAACACAAGATTTATGGAATGGTTAAAAGTGCATGAAAATGGCCAATTTACTCACTCTGAGTTCTCAAAAAGGGTTTCTTCACCCGGGAAGTTAATTAAATACCATTTGGAGGCATTTAATGTTCGAGCAAAAACGGCTGATTTTCGACAAAAGAGATAACACCCCCCCATTACGTCATGCTTCAGAAATGTGGAAAATGGTCCGTTTTCAAATGTTTTATTTTTGAACGTCAGTTCACATTTGTAGGTGGATCATCAGTGTTAGAGCTAAAATTAGCATGTTTAAAGTGATGTTCATGCTTCCAGGGGCTCGGGAAGTTAATTAAATACCATTTGGAGGCATTTAATGTTCGAGCAAAAACGGCTGATTTTCGACAAAAGAGATAACACCCCCCCATTACGTCATGCTTCAGAAATGTGGAAAATGGTCCGTTTTCAAATGTTTTATTTTTGAACGTCAGTTCACATTTGTAGGTGGATCATCAGTGTTAGAGCTAAAATTAGCATGTTTAAAGTGATTTTCATGCTTCCAGGGGCTCGGGAAGTTAATTAAATACCATTTGGAGGCATTTAATGTTCGAGCAAAAACGGCTGATTTTCGACAAAAGAGATAACACCCCCCCATTACGTCATGCTTCAGAAATGTGGAAAATGGTCCGTTTTCAAATGTTTTATTTTTGAACGTCAGTTCACATTTGTAGGTGGATCATCAGTGTTAGAGCTAAAATTAGCATGTTTAAAGTGATTTTCATGCTTCCAGGGGCTCGGGAAGTTAATTAAATACCATTTGGAGGCATTTAATGTTCGAGCAAAAACGGCTGATTTTCGACAAAAGAGATAACACCCCCCCATTATGTCATGCTTCAGAAATGTGGAAAATGGTCCGTTTTCAAATGTTTTATTTTTGAACGTCAGTTCACATTTGTAGGTGGATCATCAGTGTTAGAGCTAAAATTAGCATGTTTAAAGTGATTTTCATGCTTCCAGGGGCTCGGGAAGTTAATTAAATACCATTTGGAGGCATTTAATGTTCGAGCAAAAACGGCTGATTTTCGACAAAAGAGATAACACCCCCCCATTACGTCATGCTTCAGAAATGTGGAAAATGGTCCGTTTTCAAATGTTTTATTTTTGAACGTCAGTTCACATTTGTAGGTGGATCATCAGTGTTAGAGCTAAAATTAGCATGTTTAAAGTGATTTTCATGCTTCCAGGGGCTCGTCAAGTTAATTAAATACCATTTGGAGGCATTTAATGTTCGAGCAAAAACGGCTGATTTTCGACAAAAGAGATAACACCCCCCCCATTACGTCATGCTTCAGAAATGTGGAAAATGGTCCGTTTTCAAATGTTTTATTTTTGAACGTCAGTTCACATTTGTAGGTGGATCATCAGTGTTAGAGCTAAAATTAGCATGTTTAAAGTGATTTTCATGCTTCCAGGGGCCCAAAACACAAGATTTATGGAATGGTTAAAAGTGCATGAAAATGGCCAATTTACTCACTCTGAGTTCTCAAAAAGGGTTTCTTCACCCCGGGAAGTTAATTAAATACCATTTGGAGGCATTTAATGTTCGAGCAAAAACGGCTGATTTTCGACAAAAGAGATAACACCCCCCATTACGTCATGCTTCAGAAATGTGGAAAATGGTCCGTTTTCAAATGTTTTATTTTTGAACGTCAGTTCACATTTGTAGGTGGATCATCAGTGTTAGAGCTAAAATTAGCATGTTTAAAGTGATTTTCATGCTTCCAGGGGCTCGGGAAGTTAATTAAATACCATTTGGAGGCATTTAATGTTCGAGCAAAAACGGCTGATTTTCGACAAAAGAGATAACACCCCCCCATTACGTCATGCTTCAGAAATGTGGAAAATGGTCCGTTTTCAAATGTTTTATTTTTGAACGTCAGTTCACATTTGTAGGTGGATCATCAGTGTTAGAGCTAAAATTAGCATGTTTAAAGTGATTTTCATGCTTCCAGGGGCCCAAAACACAAGATTTATGGAATGGTTAAAAGTGCATGAAAATGGCCAATTTACTCACTCTGAGTTCTCAAAAAGGGTTTCTTCACCCCGGGAAGTTAATTAAATACCATTTGGAGGCATTTAATGTTCGAGCAAAAACGGCTGATTTTCGACAAAAGAGATAACACCCCCCCATTACGTCATGCTTCAGAAATGTGGAAAATGGTCCGTTTTCAAATGTTTTATTTTTGAACGTCAGTTCACATTTGTAGGTGGATCATCAGTGTTAGAGCTAAAATTAGCATGTTTAAAGTGATTTTCATGCTTCCAGGGGCTCAGGAAGTTAATTAAATACCATTTGGAGGCATTTAATGTTCGAGCAAAAACGGCTGATTTTCGACAAAAGAGATAACACCCCCCCATTACGTCATGCTTCAGAAATGTGGAAAATGGTCCGTTTTCAAATGTTTTATTTTTGAACGTCAGTTCACATTTGTAGGTGGATCATCAGTGTTAGAGCTAAAATTAGCATGTTTAAAGTGATTTTCATGCTTCCAGGGGCCCAAAACACAAGATTTATGGAATGGTTAAAAGTGCATGAAAATGGCCAATTTACTCACTCTGAGTTCTCAAAAAGGGTTTCTTCACCCCGGGAAGTTAATTAAATACCATTTGGAGGCATTTAATGTTCGAGCAAAAACGGCTGATTTTCGACAAAAGAGATAACACCCCCCCCATTACGTCATGCTTCAGAAATGTGGAAAATGGTCCGTTTTCAAATGTTTTATTTTTGAACGTCAGTTCACATTTGTAGGTGGATCATCAGTGTTAGAGCTAAAATTAGCATGTTTAAAGTGATTTTCATGCTTCCAGGGGCCCAAAACACAAGATTTATGGAATGGTTAAAAGTGCATGAAAATGGCCAATTTATTCACTCTGAGTTCTCAAAAAGGGTTTCTTCACCCCGGGAAGTTAATTAAATACCATTTGGAGGCATTTAATGTTCGAGCAAAAACGGCTGATTTTCGACAAAAGAGATAACACCCCCCCATTACGTCATGCTTCAGAAATGTGGAAAATGGTCCGTTTTCAAATGTTTTATTTTTGAACGTCAGTTCACATTTGTAGGTGGATCATCAGTGTTAGAGCTAAAATTAGCATGTTTAAAGTGATTTTCATGCTTCCAGGGGCTCGGGAAGTTAATTAAATACCATTTGGAGGCATTTAATGTTCGAGCAAAAACGGCTGATTTTCGACAAAAGAGATAACACCCCCCCATTACGTCATGCTTCAGAAATGTGGAAAATGGTCCGTTTTCAAATGTTTTATTTTTGAACATCAGTTCACATTTGTAGGTGGATCATCAGTGTTAGAGCTAAAATTAGCATGTTTAAAGTGATTTTCATGCTTCCAGGGGCTCGGGAAGTTAATTAAATACCATTTGGAGGCATTTAATGTTCGAGCAAAAACGGCTGATTTTCGACAAAAGAGATAACACCCCCCCATTACGTCATGCTTCAGAAATGTGGAAAATGGTCCGTTTTCAAATGTTTTATTTTTGAACGTCAGTTCACATTTGTAGGTGGATCATCAGTGTTAGAGCTAAAATTAGCATGTTTAAAGTGATTTTCATGCTTCCAGGGGCTCGGGAAGTTAATTAAATACCATTTGGAGGCATTTAATGTTCGAGCAAAAACGGCTGATTTTCGACAAAAGAGATAACACCCCCCCATTACGTCATGCTTCAGAAATGTGGAAAATGGTCCGTTTTCAAATGTTTTATTTTTGAACGTCAGTTCACATTTGTAGGTGGATCATCAGTGTTAGAGCTAAAATTAGCATGTTTAAAGTGATTTTCATGCTTCCAGGGGCTCGGGAAGTTAATTAAATACCATTTGGAGGCATTTAATGTTCGAGCAAAAACGGCTGATTTTCGACAAAAGAGATAACACCCCCCCATTACGTCATGCTTCAGAAATGTGGAAAATGGTCCGTTTTCAAATGTTTTATTTTTGAACGTCAGTTCACATTTGTAGGTGGATCATCAGTGTTAGAGCTAAAATTAGCATGTTTAAAGTGATTTTCATGCTTCCAGGGGCTCGGGAAGTTAATTAAATACCATTTGGAGGCATTTAATGTTCGAGCAAAAACGGCTGATTTTCGACAAAAGAGATAACACCCCCCCATTACGTCATGCTTCAGAAATGTGGAAAATGGTCCGTTTTCAAATGTTTTATTTTTGAACGTCAGTTCACATTTGTAGGTGGATCATCAGTGTTAGAGCTAAAATTAGCATGTTTAAAGTGATTTTCATGCTTCCAGGGGCCCAAAACACAAGATTTATGGAATGGTTAAAAGTGCATGAAAATGGCCAATTTATTCACTCTGAGTTCTCAAAAAGGGTTTCTTCACCCCGGGAAGTTAATTAAATACCATTTGGAGGCATTTAATGTTCGAGCAAAAACGGCTGATTTTCGACAAAAGAGATAACACCCCCCCATTACGTCATGCTTCAGAAATGTGGAAAATGGTCCGTTTTCAAATGTTTTATTTTTGAACGTCAGTTCACATTTGTAGGTGGATCATCAGTGTTAGAGCTAAAATTAGCATGTTTAAAGTGATTTTCATGCTTCCAGGGGCTCGGGAAGTTAATTAAATACCATTTGGAGGCATTTAATGTTCGAGCAAAAACGGCTGATTTTCGACAAAAGAGATAACACCCCCCCATTACGTCATGCTTCAGAAATGTGGAAAATGGTCCGTTTTCAAATGTTTTATTTTTGAACATCAGTTCACATTTGTAGGTGGATCATCAGTGTTAGAGCTAAAATTAGCATGTTTAAAGTGATTTTCATGCTTCCAGGGGCTCGGGAAGTTAATTAAATACCATTTGGAGGCATTTAATGTTTGAGCAAAAACGGCTGATTTTCGACAAAAGAGATAACACCCCCCCATTACGTCATGCTTCAGAAATGTGGAAAATGGTCCGTTTTCAAATGTTTTATTTTTGAACGTCAGTTCACATTTGTAGGTGGATCATCAGTGTTAGAGCTAAAATTAGCATGTTTAAAGTGATTTTCATGCTTCCAGGGGCTCGGGAAGTTAATTAAATACCATTTGGAGGCATTTAATGTTCGAGCAAAAACGGCTGATTTTCGACAAAAGAGATAACACCCCCCCATTACGTCATGCTTCAGAAATGTGGAAAATGGTCCGTTTTCAAATGTTTTATTTTTGAACGTCAGTTCACATTTGTAGGTGGATCATCAGTGTTAGAGCTAAAATTAGCATGTTTAAAGTGATTTTCATGCTTCCAGGGGCTCGGGAAGTTAATTAAATACCATTTGGAGGCATTTAATGTTCGAGCAAAAACGGCTGATTTTCGACAAAAGAGATAACACCCCCCCATTACGTCATGCTTCAGAAATGTGGAAAATGGTCCGTTTTCAAATGTTTTATTTTTGAACGTCAGTTCACATTTGTAGGTGGATCATCAGTGTTAGAGCTAAAATTAGCATGTTTAAAGTGATTTTCATGCTTCCAGGGGCTCGGGAAGTTAATTAAATACCATTTGGAGGCATTTAATGTTCGAGCAAAAACGGCTGATTTTCGACAAAAGAGATAACACCCCCCCATTACGTCATGCTTCAGAAATGTGGAAAATGGTCCGTTTTCAAATGTTTTATTTTTGAATGTCAGTTCACATTTGTAGGTGGATCATCAGTGTTAGAGCTAAAATTAGCATGTTTAAAGTGATTTTCATGCTTCCAGGGGCCCAAAACACAAGATTTATGGAATGGTTAAAAGTGCATGAAAATGGCCAATTTACTCACTCTGAGTTCTCAAAAAGGGTTTCTTCACCCCGGGAAGTTAATTAAATACCATTTGGAGGCATTTAATGTTCGAGCAAAAACGGCTGATTTTCGACAAAAGAGATAACACCCCCCCATTACGTCATGCTTCAGAAATGTGGAAAATGGTCCGTTTTCAAATGTTTTATTTTTGAACGTCAGTTCACATTTGTAGGTGGATCATCAGTGTTAGAGCTAAAATTAGCATGTTTAAAGTGATTTTCATGCTTCCAGGGGCTCGGGAAGTTAATTAAATACCATTTGGAGGCATTTAATGTTCGAGCAAAAACGGCTGATTTTCGACAAAAGAGATAACACCCCCCCATTACGTCATGCTTCAGAAATGTGGAAAATGGTCCGTTTTCAAATGTTTTATTTTTGAACGTCAGTTCACATTTGTAGGTGGATCATCAGTGTTAGAGCTAAAATTAGCATGTTTAAAGTGATTTTCATGCTTCCAGGGGCTCGGGAAGTTAATTAAATACCATTTGGAGGCATTTAATGTTCGAGCAAAAACGGCTGATTTTCGACAAAAGAGATAACACCCCCCCCATTACGTCATGCTTCAGAAATGTGGAAAATGGTCCGTTTTCAAATGTTTTATTTTTGAACGTCAGTTCACATTTGTAGGTGGATCATCAGTGTTAGAGCTAAAATTAGCATGTTTAAAGTGATTTTCATGCTTCCAGGGGCTCGGGAAGTTAATTAAATACCATTTGGAGGCATTTAATGTTCGAGCAAAAACGGCTGATTTTCGACAAAAGAGATAACACCCCCCCATTACGTCATGCTTCAGAAATGTGGAAAATGGTCCGTTTTCAAATGTTTTATTTTTGAACGTCAGTTCACATTTGTAGGTGGATCATCAGTGTTAGAGCTAAAATTAGCATGTTTAAAGTGATTTTCATGCTTCCAGGGGCTCGGGAAGTTAATTAAATACCATTTGGAGGCATTTAATGTTCGAGCAAAAACGGCTGATTTTCGACAAAAGAGATAACACCCCCCCATTACGTCATGCTTCAGAAATGTGGAAAATGGTCCGTTTTCAAATGTTTTATTTTTGAACGTCAGTTCACATTTGTAGGTGGATCATCAGTGTTAGAGCTAAAATTAGCATGTTTAAAGTGATTTTCATGCTTCCAGGGGCTCGGGAAGTTAATTAAATACCATTTGGAGGCATTTAATGTTCGAGCAAAAACGGCTGATTTTCGACAAAAGAGATAACACCCCCCCATTACGTCATGCTTCAGAAATGTGGAAAATGGTCCGTTTTCAAATGTTTTATTTTTGAACGTCAGTTCACATTTGTAGGTGGATCATCAGTGTTAGAGCTAAAATTAGCATGTTTAAAGTGATTTTCATGCTTCCAGGGGCCCAAAACACAAGATTTATGGAATGGTTAAAAGTGCATGAAAATGGCCAATTTACTCACTCTGAGTTCTCAAAAAGGGTTTCTTCACCCCGGGAAGTTAATTAAATACCATTTGGAGGCATTTAATGTTCGAGCAAAAACGGCTGATTTTCGACAAAAGAGATAACACCCCCCATTACGTCATGCTTCAGAAATGTGGAAAATGGTCCGTTTTCAAATGTTTTATTTTTGAACGTCAGTTCACATTTGTAGGTGGATCATCAGTGTTAGAGCTAAAATTAGCATGTTTAAAGTGATTTTCATGCTTCCAGGGGCTCGGGAAGTTAATTAAATACCATTTGGAGGCATTTAATGTTCGAGCAAAAACGGCTGATTTTCGACAAAAGAGATAACACCCCCCCATTACGTCATGCTTCAGAAATGTGGAAAATGGTCCGTTTTCAAATGTTTTATTTTTGAACGTCAGTTCACATTTGTAGGTGGATCATCAGTGTTAGAGCTAAAATTAGCATGTTTAAAGTGATTTTCATGCTTCCAGGGGCCCAAAACACAAGATTTATGGAATGGTTAAAAGTGCATGAAAATGGCCAATTTACTCACTCTGAGTTCTCAAAAAGGGTTTCTTCACCCCGGGAAGTTAATTAAATGCCATTTGGAGGCATTTAATGTTCGAGCAAAAACGGCTGATTTTCGACAAAAGAGATAACACCCCCCCATTACGTCATGCTTCAGAAATGTGGAAAATGGTCCGTTTTCAAATGTTTTATTTTTGAACGTCAGTTCACATTTGTAGGTGGATTATCAGTGTTAGAGCTAAAATTAGCATGTTTAAAGTGATTTTCATGCTTCCAGGGGCTCGGGAAGTTAATTAAATACCATTTGGAGGCATTTAATGTTCGAGCAAAAACGGCAGATTTTCGACAAAAGAGATAACACCCCCCCATTACGTCATGCTTCAGAAATGTGGAAAATGGTCCGTTTTCAAATGTTTTATTTTTGAACGTCAGTTCACATTTGTAGGTGGATCATCAGTGTTAGAGCTAAAATTAGCATGTTTAAAGTGATTTTCATGCTTCCAGGGGCCCAAAACACAAGATTTATGGAATGGTTAAAAGTGCATGAAAATGGCCAATTTACTCACTCTGAGTTCTCAAAAAGGGTTTCTTCACCCCGGGAAGTTAATTAAATACCATTTGGAGGCATTTAATGTTCGAGCAAAAACGGCTGATTTTCGACAAAAGAGATAACACCCCCCCATTACGTCATGCTTCAGAAATGTGGAAAATGGTACGTTTTCAAATGTTTTATTTTTGAACGTCAGTTCACATTTGTAGGTGGATCATCAGTGTTAGAGCTAAAATTAGCATGTTTAAAGTGATTTTCATGCTTCCAGGGGCTCGGGAAGTTAATTAAATATTATTTGGAGGCATTTAATGTTCGAGCAAAAACGGCTGATTTTCGACAAAAGAGATAACACCCCCCCCATTACGTCATGCTTCAGAAATGTGGAAAATGGTCCGTTTTCAAATGTTTTATTTTTGAACGTCAGTTCACATTTGTAGGTGGATCATCAGTGTTAGAGCTAAAATTAGCATGTTTAAAGTGATTTTCATGCTTCCAGGGGCCCAAAACACAAGATTTATGGAATGGTTAAAAGTGCATGAAAATGGCCAATTTACTCACTCTGAGTTCTCAAAAAGGGTTTCTTCACCCCGGGAAGTTAATTAAATACCATTTGGAGGCATTTAATGTTCGAGCAAAAACGGCTGATTTTCGACAAAAGAGATAACACCCCCCCATTACGTCATGCTTCAGAAATGTGGAAAATGGTCCGTTTTCAAATGTTTTATTTTTGAACGTCAGTTCACATTTGTAGGTGGATCATCAGTGTTAGAGCTAAAATTAGCATGTTTAAAGTGATTTTCATGCTTCCAGGGGCTCGGGAAGTTAATTAGATACCATTTGGAGGCATTTAATGTTCGAGCAAAAACGGCTGATTTTCGACAAAAGAGATAACACCCCCCCCATTACGTCATGCTTCAGAAATGTGGAAAATGGTCCGTTTTCAAATGTTTTATTTTTGAACGTCAGTTCACATTTGTAGGTGGATCATCAGTGTTAGAGCTAAAATTAGCATGTTTAAAGTGATTTTCATGCTTCCAGGGGCTCGGGAAGTTAATTAAATACCATTTGGAGGCATTTAATGTTCGAGCAAAAACGGCTGATTTTCGACAAAAGAGATAACACCCCCCCATTACGTCATGCTTCAGAAATGTGGAAAATGGTCCGTTTTCAAATGTTTTATTTTTGAACGTCAGTTCACATTTGTAGGTGGATCATCAGTGTTAGAGCTAAAATTAGCATGTTTAAAGTGATTTCTATGCTTCCAGGGGCCCAAAACACAAGATTTATGGAATGGTTAAAAGTGCATGAAAATGGCCAATTTACTCACTCTGAGTTCTCAAAAAGGGTTTCTTCACCCCGGGAAGTGAAATAAATACCATTTGGAGGCATTTAATGTTCGAGCAAAAACGGCTGATTTTCGACAAAAGAGATAACACCCCCCCATTACGTCATGCTTCAGAAATGTGGAAAATGGTCCGTTTTCAAATGTTTTATTTTTGAACGTCAGTTCACATTTGTAGGTGGATCATCAGTGTTAGAGCTAAAATTAGCATGTTTAAAGTGATTTTCATGCTTCCAGGGGCCCAAAACACAAGATTTATGGAATGGTTAAAAGTGCATGAAAATGGCCAATTTACTCACTCTGAGTTCTCAAAAAGGGTTTCTTCACCCGGGAAGTTAATTAAATACCATTTGGAGGCATTTAATGTTCGAGCAAAAACGGCTGATTTTCGACAAAAGAGATAACACCCCCCCATTACGTCATGCTTCAGAAATGTGGAAAATGGTCCGTTTTCAAATGTTTTATTTTTGAACGTCAGTTCACATTTGTAGGTGGATCATCAGTGTTAGAGCTAAAATTAGCATGTTTAAAGTGATGTTCATGCTTCCAGGGGCTCGGGAAGTTAATTAAATACCATTTGGAGGCATTTAATGTTCGAGCAAAAACGGCTGATTTTCGACAAAAGAGATAACACCCCCCCATTACGTCATGCTTCAGAAATGTGGAAAATGGTCCGTTTTCAAATGTTTTATTTTTGAACGTCAGTTCACATTTGTAGGTGGATCATCAGTGTTAGAGCTAAAATTAGCATGTTTAAAGTGATTTTCATGCTTCCAGGGGCTCGGGAAGTTAATTAAATACCATTTGGAGGCATTTAATGTTCGAGCAAAAACGGCTGATTTTCGACAAAAGAGATAACACCCCCCCCATTACGTCATGCTTCAGAAATGTGGAAAATGGTCCGTTTTCAAATGTTTTATTTTTGAACGTCAGTTCACATTTGTAGGTGGATCATCAGTGTTAGAGCTAAAATTAGCATGTTTAAAGTGATTTTCATGCTTCCAGGGGCCCAAAACACAAGATTTATGGAATGGTTAAAAGTGCATGAAAATGGCCAATTTATTCACTCTGAGTTCTCAAAAAGGGTTTCTTCACCCCGGGAAGTTAATTAAATACCATTTGGAGGCATTTAATGTTCGAGCAAAAACGGCTGATTTTCGACAAAAGAGATAACACCCCCCCATTACGTCATGCTTCAGAAATGTGGAAAATGGTCCGTTTTCAAATGTTTTATTTTTGAACGTCAGTTCACATTTGTAGGTGGATCATCAGTGTTAGAGCTAAAATTAGCATGTTTAAAGTGATTTTCATGCTTCCAGGGGCTCGGGAAGTTAATTAAATACCATTTGGAGGCATTTAATGTTCGAGCAAAAACGGCTGATTTTCGACAAAAGAGATAACACCCCCCCATTACGTCATGCTTCAGAAATGTGGAAAATGGTCCGTTTTCAAATGTTTTATTTTTGAACGTCAGTTCACATTTGTAGGTGGATCATCAGTGTTAGAGCTAAAATTAGCATGTTTAAAGTGATTTTCATGCTTCCAGGGGCCCAAAACACAAGATTTATGGAATGGTTAAAAGTGCATGAAAATGGCCAATTTACTCACTCTGAGTTCTCAAAAAGGGTTTCTTCACCCCGGGAAGTTAATTAAATACCATTTGGAGGCATTTAATGTTCGAGCAAAAACGGCTGATTTTCGACAAAAGAGATAACACCCCCCATTACGTCATGCTTCAGAAATGTGGAAAATGGTCCGTTTTCAAATGTTTTATTTTTGAACGTCAGTTCACATTTGTAGGTGGATCATCAGTGTTAGAGCTAAAATTAGCATGTTTAAAGTGATTTTCATGCTTCCAGGGGCTCGGGAAGTTAATTAAATACCATTTGGAGGCATTTAATGTTCGAGCAAAAACGGCTGATTTTCGACAAAAGAGATAACACCCCCCCCCCATTACGTCATGCTTCAGAAATGTGGAAAATGGTCCGTTTTCAAATATTTTATTTTTGAACGTCAGTTCACATTTGTAGGTGGATCATCAGTGTTAGAGCTAAAATTAGCATGTTTAAAGTGATTTTCATGCTTCCAGGGGCCCAAAACACAAGATTTATGGAATGGTTAAAAGTGCATGAAAATGGCCAATTTACTCACTCTGAGTTCTCAAAAAGGGTTTCTTCACCCCGGGAAGTTAATTAAATACCATTTGGAGGCATTTAATGTTCGAGCAAAAACGGCTGATTTTCGACAAAAGAGATAACACCCCCCCATTACGTCATGCTTCAGAAATGTGGAAAATGGTCCGTTTTCAAATGTTTTATTTTTGAACGTCAGTTCACATTTGTAGGTGGATCATCAGTGTTAGAGCTAAAATTAGCATGTTTAAAGTGATTTTCATGCTTCCAGGGGCTCGGGAAGTTAATTAGATACCATTTGGAGGCATTTAATGTTCGAGCAAAAACGGCTGATTTTCGACAAAAGAGATAACACCCCCCCCATTACGTCATGCTTCAGAAATGTGGAAAATGGTCCGTTTTCAAATGTTTTATTTTTGAACGTCAGTTCACATTTGTAGGTGGATCATCAGTGTTGAGCTAAAATTAGCATGTTTAAAGTGATTTTCATGCTTCCAGGGGCTCGGGAAGTTAATTAAATACCATTTGGAGGCATTTAATGTTCGAGCAAAAACGGCTGATTTTCGACAAAAGAGATAACACCCCCCCATTACGTCATGCTTCAGAAATGTGGAAAATGGTCCATTTTCAAATGTTTTATTTTTGAACGTCAGTTCACATTTGTAGGTGGATCATCAGTGTTAGAGCTAAAATTAGCATGTTTAAAGTGATTTTCATGCTTCCAGGAGCCCAAAACACAAGATTTATGGAATGGTTAAAAGTGCATGAAAATGGCCAATTTACTCACTCTGAGTTCTCAAAAAGGGTTTCTTCACCCCGGGAAGTGAAATAAATACCATTTGGAGGCATTTAATGTTCGAGCAAAAACGGCTGATTTTCGACAAAAGAGATAACACCCCCCTATTACGTCATGCTTCAGAAATGTGGAAAATGGTCCGTTTTCAAATGTTTTATTTTTGAACGTCAGTTCACATTTGTAGGTGGATCATCAGTGTTAGAGCTAAAATTAGCATGTTTAAAGTGATTTTCATGCTTCCAGGGGCCCAAAACACAAGATTTATGGAATGGTTAAAAGTGCATGAAAATGGCCAATTTACTCACTCTGAGTTCTCAAAAAGGGTTTCTTCACCCCGGGAAGTTAATTACATACCATTTGGAGGCATTTAATGTTCGAGCAAAAACGGCTGATTTTCGACAAAAGAGATAACACCCCCCCATTACGTCATGCTTCAGAAATGTGGAAAATGGTCCGTTTTCAAATGTTTTATTTTTGAACGTCAGTTCACATTTGTAGGTGGATCATCAGTGTTAGAGCTAAAATTAGCATGTTTAAAGTGATTTTCATGCTTCCAGGGGCTCGGGAAGTTAATTAAATACCATTTGGAGGCATTTAATGTTCGAGCAAAAACGGCTGATTTTCGACAAAAGAGATAACACCCCCCCATTACGTCATGCTTCAGAAATGTGGAAAATGGTCCGTTTTCAAATGTTTTATTTTTGAACGTCAGTTCACATTTGTAGGTGGATCATCAGTGTTAGAGCTAAAATTAGCATGTTTAAAGTGATTTTCATGCTTCCAGGGGCCCAAAACACAAGATTAATGGAATGGTTAAAAGTGCATGAAAATGGCCAATTTACTCACTCTGAGTTCTCAAAAAGGGTTTCTTCACCCCGGGAAGTGAAATAAATACCATTTGGAGGCATTTAATGTTCGAGCAAAAACGGCTGATTTTCGACAAAAGAGATAACACCCCCCCATTACGTCATGCTTCAGAAATGTGGAAAATGGTCCGTTTTCAAATGTTTTATTTTTGAACGTCAGTTCACATTTGTAGGTGGATCATCAGTGTTAGAGCTAAAATTAGCATGTTTAAAGTGATTTTCATCCTTCCAGGGGCTCGGGAAGTTAATTAAATACCATTTGGAGGCATTTAATGTTCGAGCCAAAACGGCTGATTTTCGTCAAAAGAGATAACACCCCCCCATTACGTCATGCTTCAGAAATGTGGAAAATGGTCCGTTTTCAAATGTTTTATTTTTGAACGTCAGTTCACATTTGTAGGTGGATCATCAGTGTTAGAGCTAAAATTAGCATGTTTAAAGTGATTTTCATGCTTCCAGGGGCCCAAAACACAAGATTTATGGAATGGTTAAAAGTGCATGAAAATGGCCAATTTACTCACTCTGAGTTCTCAAAAAGGGTTTCTTCACCCCGGGAAGTTAATTAAATACCATTTGGATGCATTTAATGTTCGAGCAAAAACGGCTGATTTTCGACAAAAGAGATAACACCCCCCCATTACGTCATGCTTCAGAAATGTGGAAAATGGTCCGTTTTCAAATGTTTTATTTTTGAACGTCAGTTCACATTTGTAGGTGAATCATCAGTGTTAGAGCTAAAATTAGCATGTTTAAAGTGATTTTCATGCTTCCAGGGGCTCGGGAAGTTAATTAAATACCATTTGGAGGCATTTAATGTTCGAGCAAAAACGGCTGATTTTCGACAAAAGAGATAACACCCCCCCATTACGTCATGCTTCAGAAATGTGGAAAATGGTCCGTTTTCAAATGTTTTATTTTTGAACGTCAGTTCACATTTGTAGGTGGATCATCAGTGTTAGAGCTAAAATTAGCATGTTTAAAGTGATTTTCATGCTTCCAGGGGCTCGGGAAGTGAAATAAATACCATTTGGAGGCATTTAATGTTTGAGCAAAAACGGCTGATTTTCGACAAAAGAGATAACACCCCCCCATTACGTCATGCTTCAGAAATGTGGAAAATGGTCCGTTTTCAAATGTTTTATTTTTGAACGTCAGTTCACATTTGTAGGTGGATCATCAGTGTTAGAGCTAAAATTAGCATGTTTAAAGTGATTTTCATGCTTCCAGGGGCCCAAAACACAAGATTTATGGAATGGTTAAAAGTGCATGAAAATGGCCAATTTATTCACTCTGAGTTCTCAAAAAGGGTTTCTTCACCCCGGGAAGTAAATTAAATACCATTTGGAGGCATTTAATGTTCGAGCAAAAACGGCTGATTTTCGACAAAAGAGATAACACCCCCCCATTACGTCATGCTTCAGAAATGTGGAAAATGGTCCGTTTTCAAATGTTTTATTTTTGAACGTCAGTTCACATTTGTAGGTGGATCATCAGTGTTAGAGCTAAAATTAGCATGTTTAAAGTGATTTTCATGCTTCCAGGGGCTCAGGAAGTTAATTAAATACCATTTGGAGGCATTTAATGTTCGAGCAAAAACGGCTGATTTTCGACAAAAGAGATAACACCCCCCCATTACGTCATGCTTCAGAAATGTGGAAAATGGTCCGTTTTCAAATGTTTTATTTTTGAACGTCAGTTCACATTTGTAGGTGGATCATCAGTGTTAGAGCTAAAATTAGCATGTTTAAAGTGATTTTCATGCTTCCAGGGGCCCAAAACACAAGATTAATGGAATGGTTAAAAGTGCATGAAAATGGCCAATTTACTCACTCTGAGTTCTCAAAAAGGGTTTCTTCACCCCGGGAAGTGAAATAAATACCATTTGGAGGCATTTAATGTTCGAGCAAAAACGGCTGATTTTCGACAAAAGAGATAACACCCCCCCATTACGTCATGCTTCAGAAATGTGGAAAATGGTCCGTTTTCAAATGTTTTATTTTTGAACGTCAGTTCACATTTGTAGGTGGATCATCAGTGTTAGAGCTAAAATTAGCATGTTTAAAGTGATTTTCATCCTTCCAGGGGCTCGGGAAGTTAATTAAATACCATTTGGAGGCATTTAATGTTCGAGCCAAAACGGCTGATTTTCGTCAAAAGAGATAACACCCCCCCATTACGTCATGCTTCAGAAATGTGGAAAATGGTCCGTTTTCAAATGTTTTATTTTTGAACGTCAGTTCACATTTGTAGGTGGATCATCAGTGTTAGAGCTAAAATTAGCATGTTTAAAGTGATTTTCATGCTTCCAGGGGCCCAAAACACAAGATTTATGGAATGGTTAAAAGTGCATGAAAATGGCCAATTTACTCACTCTGAGTTCTCAAAAAGGGTTTCTTCACCCCGGGAAGTTAATTAAATACCATTTGGATGCATTTAATGTTCGAGCAAAAACGGCTGATTTTCGACAAAAGAGATAACACCCCCCCATTACGTCATGCTTCAGAAATGTGGAAAATGGTCCGTTTTCAAATGTTTTATTTTTGAACGTCAGTTCACATTTGTAGGTGAATCATCAGTGTTAGAGCTAAAATTAGCATGTTTAAAGTGATTTTCATGCTTCCAGGGGCTCGGGAAGTTAATTAAATACCATTTGGAGGCATTTAATGTTCGAGCAAAAACGGCTGATTTTCGACAAAAGAGATAACACCCCCCCATTACGTCATGCTTCAGAAATGTGGAAAATGGTCCGTTTTCAAATGTTTTATTTTTGAACGTCAGTTCACATTTGTAGGTGGATCATCAGTGTTAGAGCTAAAATTAGCATGTTTAAAGTGATTTTCATGCTTCCAGGGGCTCGGGAAGTGAAATAAATACCATTTGGAGGCATTTAATGTTTGAGCAAAAACGGCTGATTTTCGACAAAAGAGATAACACCCCCCCATTACGTCATGCTTCAGAAATGTGGAAAATGGTCCGTTTTCAAATGTTTTATTTTTGAACGTCAGTTCACATTTGTAGGTGGATCATCAGTGTTAGAGCTAAAATTAGCATGTTTAAAGTGATTTTCATGCTTCCAGGGGCCCAAAACACAAGATTTATGGAATGGTTAAAAGTGCATGAAAATGGCCAATTTATTCACTCTGAGTTCTCAAAAAGGGTTTCTTCACCCCGGGAAGTAAATTAAATACCATTTGGAGGCATTTAATGTTCGAGCAAAAACGGCTGATTTTCGACAAAAGAGATAACACCCCCCCATTACGTCATGCTTCAGAAATGTGGAAAATGGTCCGTTTTCAAATGTTTTATTTTTGAACGTCAGTTCACATTTGTAGGTGGATCATCAGTGTTAGAGCTAAAATTAGCATGTTTAAAGTGATTTTCATGCTTCCAGGGGCTCAGGAAGTTAATTAAATACCATTTGGAGGCATTTAATGTTCGAGCAAAAACGGCTGATTTTCGACAAAAGAGATAACACCCCCCCATTACGTCATGCTTCAGAAATGTGGAAAATGGTCCGTTTTCAAATGTTTTATTTTTGAACGTCAGTTCACATTTGTAGGTGGATCATCAGTGTTAGAGCTAAAATTAGCATGTTTAAAGTGATTTTCATGCTTCCAGGGGCCCAAAACACAAGATTTATGGAATGGTTAAAAGTGCATGAAAATGGCCAATTTACTCACTCTGAGTTCTCAAAAAGGGTTTCTTCACCCGGGAAGTTAATTAAATACCATTTGGAGGCATTTAATGTTCGAGCAAAAACGGCTGATTTTCGACAAAAGAGATAACACCCCCCCATTACGTCATGCTTCAGAAATGTGGAAAATGGTCCGTTTTCAAATGTTTTATTTTTGAACGTCAGTTCACATTTGTAGGTGGATCATCAGTGTTAGAGCTAAAATTAGCATGTTTAAAGTGATGTTCATGCTTCCAGGGGCTCGGGAAGTTAATTAAATACCATTTGGAGGCATTTAATGTTCGAGCAAAAACGGCTGATTTTCGACAAAAGAGATAACACCCCCCCATTACGTCATGCTTCAGAAATGTGGAAAATGGTCCGTTTTCAAATGTTTTATTTTTGAACGTCAGTTCACATTTGTAGGTGGATCATCAGTGTTAGAGCTAAAATTAGCATGTTTAAAGTGATTTTCATGCTTCCAGGGGCTCGGGAAGTTAATTAAATACCATTTGGAGGCATTTAATGTTCGAGCAAAAACGGCTGATTTTCGACAAAAGAGATAACACCCCCCCATTACGTCATGCTTCAGAAATGTGGAAAATGGTCCGTTTTCAAATGTTTTATTTTTGAACGTCAGTTCACATTTGTAGGTGGATCATCAGTGTTAGAGCTAAAATTAGCATGTTTAAAGTGATTTTCATGCTTCCAGGGGCTCGGGAAGTTAATTAAATACCATTTGGAGGCATTTAATGTTCGAGCAAAAACGGCTGATTTTCGACAAAAGAGATAACACCCCCCCATTATGTCATGCTTCAGAAATGTGGAAAATGGTCCGTTTTCAAATGTTTTATTTTTGAACGTCAGTTCACATTTGTAGGTGGATCATCAGTGTTAGAGCTAAAATTAGCATGTTTAAAGTGATTTTCATGCTTCCAGGGGCTCGGGAAGTTAATTAAATACCATTTGGAGGCATTTAATGTTCGAGCAAAAACGGCTGATTTTCGACAAAAGAGATAACACCCCCCCATTACGTCATGCTTCAGAAATGTGGAAAATGGTCCGTTTTCAAATGTTTTATTTTTGAACGTCAGTTCACATTTGTAGGTGGATCATCAGTGTTAGAGCTAAAATTAGCATGTTTAAAGTGATTTTCATGCTTCCAGGGGCTCGTCAAGTTAATTAAATACCATTTGGAGGCATTTAATGTTCGAGCAAAAACGGCTGATTTTCGACAAAAGAGATAACACCCCCCCCATTACGTCATGCTTCAGAAATGTGGAAAATGGTCCGTTTTCAAATGTTTTATTTTTGAACGTCAGTTCACATTTGTAGGTGGATCATCAGTGTTAGAGCTAAAATTAGCATGTTTAAAGTGATTTTCATGCTTCCAGGGGCCCAAAACACAAGATTTATGGAATGGTTAAAAGTGCATGAAAATGGCCAATTTACTCACTCTGAGTTCTCAAAAAGGGTTTCTTCACCCCGGGAAGTTAATTAAATACCATTTGGAGGCATTTAATGTTCGAGCAAAAACGGCTGATTTTCGACAAAAGAGATAACACCCCCCATTACGTCATGCTTCAGAAATGTGGAAAATGGTCCGTTTTCAAATGTTTTATTTTTGAACGTCAGTTCACATTTGTAGGTGGATCATCAGTGTTAGAGCTAAAATTAGCATGTTTAAAGTGATTTTCATGCTTCCAGGGGCTCGGGAAGTTAATTAAATACCATTTGGAGGCATTTAATGTTCGAGCAAAAACGGCTGATTTTCGACAAAAGAGATAACACCCCCCCATTACGTCATGCTTCAGAAATGTGGAAAATGGTCCGTTTTCAAATGTTTTATTTTTGAACGTCAGTTCACATTTGTAGGTGGATCATCAGTGTTAGAGCTAAAATTAGCATGTTTAAAGTGATTTTCATGCTTCCAGGGGCCCAAAACACAAGATTTATGGAATGGTTAAAAGTGCATGAAAATGGCCAATTTACTCACTCTGAGTTCTCAAAAAGGGGTTCTTCACCCCGGGAAGTTAATTAAATACCATTTGGAGGCATTTAATGTTCGAGCAAAAACGGCTGATTTTCGACAAAAGAGATAACACCCCCCCATTACGTCATGCTTCAGAAATGTGGAAAATGGTCCGTTTTCAAATGTTTTATTTTTGAACGTCAGTTCACATTTGTAGGTGGATCATCAGTGTTAGAGCTAAAATTAGCATGTTTAAAGTGATTTTCATGCTTCCAGGGGCTCAGGAAGTTAATTAAATACCATTTGGAGGCATTTAATGTTCGAGCAAAAACGGCTGAATTTCGACAAAAGAGATAACACCCCCCCATTACGTCATGCTTCAGAAATGTGGAAAATGGTCCGTTTTCAAATGTTTTATTTTTGAACGTCAGTTCACATTTGTAGGTGGATCATCAGTGTTAGAGCTAAAATTAGCATGTTTAAAGTGATTTTCATGCTTCCAGGGGCCCAAAACACAAGATTTATGGAATGGTTAAAAGTGCATGAAAATGGCCAATTTACTCACTCTGAGTTCTCAAAAAGGGTTTCTTCACCCCGGGAAGTTAATTAAATACCATTTGGAGGCATTTAATGTTCGAGCAAAAACGGCTGATTTTCGACAAAAGAGATAACACCCCCCCATTACGTCATGCTTCAGAAATGTGGAAAATGGTCCGTTTTCAAATGTTTTATTTTTGAACGTCAGTTCACATTTGTAGGTGGATCATCAGTGTTAGAGCTAAAATTAGCATGTTTAAAGTGATTTTCATGCTTCCAGGGGCCCAAAACACAAGATTTATGGAATGGTTAAAAGTGCATGAAAATGGCCAATTTATTCACTCTGAGTTCTCAAAAAGGGTTTCTTCACCCCGGGAAGTTAATTAAATACCATTTGGAGGCATTTAATGTTCGAGCAAAAACGGCTGATTTTCGACAAAAGAGATAACACCCCCCCATTACGTCATGCTTCAGAAATGTGGAAAATGGTCCGTTTTCAAATGTTTTATTTTTGAACGTCAGTTCACATTTGTAGGTGGATCATCAGTGTTAGAGCTAAAATTAGCATGTTTAAAGTGATTTTCATGCTTCCAGGGGCTCGGGAAGTTAATTAAATACCATTTGGAGGCATTTAATGTTCGAGCAAAAACGGCTGATTTTCGACAAAAGAGATAACACCCCCCCATTACGTCATGCTTCAGAAATGTGGAAAATGGTCCGTTATCAAATGTTTTATTTTTGAACATCAGTTCACATTTGTAGGTGGATCATCAGTGTTAGAGCTAAAATTAGCATGTTTAAAGTGATTTTCATGCTTCCAGGGGCTCGGGAAGTTAATTAAATACCATTTGGAGGCATTTAATGTTCGAGCAAAAACGGCTGATTTTCGACAAAAGAGATAACACCCCCCCATTACGTCATGCTTCAGAAATGTGGAAAATGGTCCGTTTTCAAATGTTTTATTTTTGAACGTCAGTTCACATTTGTAGGTGGATCATCAGTGTTAGAGCTAAAATTAGCATGTTTAAAGTGATTTTCATGCTTCCAGGGGCTCGGGAAGTTAATTAAATACCATTTGGAGGCATTTAATGTTCGAGCAAAAACGGCTGATTTTCGACAAAAGAGATAACACCCCCCCATTACGTCATGCTTCAGAAATGTGGAAAATGGTCCGTTTTCAAATGTTTTATTTTTGAACGTCAGTTCACATTTGTAGGTGGATCATCAGTGTTAGAGCTAAAATTAGCATGTTTAAAGTGATTTTCATGCTTCCAGGGGCTCGGGAAGTTAATTAAATACCATTTGGAGGCATTTAATGTTCGAGCAAAAACGGCTGATTTTCGACAAAAGAGATAACACCCCCCCATTACGTCATGCTTCAGAAATGTGGAAAATGGTCCGTTTTCAAAAGTTTTATTTTTGAACGTCAGTTCACATTTGTAGGTGGATCATCAGTGTTAGAGCTAAAATTAGCATGTTTAAAGTGATTTTCATGCTTCCAGGGGCCCAAAACACAAGATTTATGGAATGGTTAAAAGTGCATGAAAATGGCCAATTTATTCACTCTGAGTTCTCAAAAAGGGTTTCTTCACCCCGGGAAGTTAATTAAATACCATTTGGAGGCATTTAATGTTCGAGCAAAAACGGCTGATTTTCGACAAAAGAGATAACACCCCCCCATTACGTCATGCTTCAGAAATGTGGAAAATGGTCCGTTTTCAAATGTTTTATTTTTGAACGTCAGTTCACATTTGTAGGTGGATCATCAGTGTTAGAGCTAAAATTAGCATGTTTAAAGTGATTTTCATGCTTCCAGGGGCTCGGGAAGTTAATTAAATACCATTTGGAGGCATTTAATGTTCGAGCAAAAACGGCTGATTTTCGACAAAAGAGATAACACCCCCCCATTACGTCATGCTTCAGAAATGTGGAAAATGGTCCGTTTTCAAATGTTTTATTTTTGAACATCAGTTCACATTTGTAGGTGGATCATCAGTGTTAGAGCTAAAATTAGCATGTTTAAAGTGATTTTCATGCTTCCAGGGGCTCGGGAAGTTAATTAAATACCATTTGGAGGCATTTAATGTTCGAGCAAAAACGGCTGATTTTCGACAAAAGAGATAACACCCCCCCATTACGTCATGCTTCAGAAATGTGGAAAATGGTCCGTTTTCAAATGTTTTATTTTTGAACGTCAGTTCACATTTGTAGGTGGATCATCAGTGTTAGAGCTAAAATTAGCATGTTTAAAGTGATTTTCATGCTTCCAGGGGCTCGGGAAGTTAATTAAATACCATTTGGAGGCATTTAATGTTCGAGCAAAAACGGCTGATTTTCGACAAAAGAGATAACACCCCCCCATTACGTCATGCTTCAGAAATGTGGAAAATGGTCCGTTTTCAAATGTTTTATTTTTGAACGTCAGTTCACATTTGTAGGTGGATCATCAGTGTTAGAGCTAAAATTAGCATGTTTAAAGTGATTTTCATGCTTCCAGGGGCTCGGGAAGTTAATTAAATACCATTTGGAGGCATTTAATGTTCGAGCAAAAACGGCTGATTTTCGACAAAAGAGATAACACCCCCCCATTACGTCATGCTTCAGAAATGTGGAAAATGGTCCGTTTTCAAATGTTTTATTTTTGAACGTCAGTTCACATTTGTAGGTGGATCATCAGTGTTAGAGCTAAAATTAGCATGTTTAAAGTGATTTTCATGCTTCCAGGGGCTCGGGAAGTTAATTAAATACCATTTGGAGGCATTTAATGTTCGAGCAAAAACGGCTGATTTTCGACAAAAGAGATAACACCCCCCCATTACGTCATGCTTCAGAAATGTGGAAAATGGTCCGTTTTCAAATGTTTTATTTTTGAACGTCAGTTCACATTTGTAGGTGGATCATCAGTGTTAGAGCTAAAATTAGCATGTTTAAAGTGATTTTCATGCTTCCAGGGGCCCAAAACACAAGATTTATGGAATGGTTAAAAGTGCATGAAAATGGCCAATTTACTCACTCTGAGTTCTCAAAAAGGGTTTCTTCACCCCGGGAAGTTAATTAAATACCATTTGGAGGCATTTAATGTTCGAGCAAAAACGGCTGATTTTCGACAAAAGAGATAACACCCCCCCATTACGTCATGCTTCAGAAATGTGGAAAATGGTCCGTTTTCAAATGTTTTATTTTTGAACGTCAGTTCACATTTGTAGGTGGATCATCAGTGTTAGAGCTAAAATTAGCATGTTTAAAGTGATTTTCATGCTTCCAGGGGCTCGGGAAGTTAATTAAATACCATTTGGAGGCATTTAATGTTCGAGCAAAAACGGCTGATTTTCGACAAAAGAGATAACACCCCCCCATTACGTCATGCTTCAGAAATGTGGAAAATGGTCCATTTTCAAATGTTTTATTTTTGAACGTCAGTTCACATTTGTAGGTGGATCATCAGTGTTAGAGCTAAAATTAGCATGTTTAAAGTGATTTTCATGCTTCCAGGGGCTCGGGAAGTTAATTAAATACCATTTGGAGGCATTTAATGTTCGAGCAAAAACGGCTGATTTTCGACAAAAGAGATAACACCCCTCCCATTACGTCATGCTTCAGAAATGTGGAAAATGGTCCGTTTTCAAATGTTTTATTTTTGAACGTCAGTTCACATTTGTAGGTGGATCATCAGTGTTAGAGCTAAAATTAGCATGTTTAAAGTGATTTTCATGCTTCCAGGGGCTCGGGAAGTTAATTAAATACCATTTGGAGGCATTTAATGTTCGAGCAAAAACGGCTGATTTTCGACAAAAGAGATAACACCCCCCCATTACGTCATGCTTCAGAAATGTGGAAAATGGTCCGTTTTCAAATGTTTTATTTTTGAACGTCAGTTCACATTTGTAGGTGGATCATCAGTGTTAGAGCTAAAATTAGCATGTTTAAAGTGATTTTCATGCTTCCAGGGGCTCGGGAAGTTAATTAAATACCATTTGGAGGCATTTAATGTTCGAGCAAAAACGGCTGATTTTCGACAAAAGAGATAACACCCCCCCATTACGTCATGCTTCAGAAATGTGGAAAATGGTCCGTTTTCAAATGTTTTATTTTTGAACGTCAGTTCACATTTGTAGGTGGATCATCAGTGTTAGAGCTAAAATTAGCATGTTTAAAGTGATTTTCATGCTTCCAGGGGCTCGGGAAGTTAATTAAATACCATTTGGAGGCATTTAATGTTCGAGCAAAAACGGCTGATTTTCGACAAAAGAGATAACACCCCCCCATTACGTCATGCTTCAGAAATGTGGAAAATGGTCCGTTTTCAAATGTTTTATTTTTGAACGTCAGTTCACATTTGTAGGTGGATCATCAGTGTTAGAGCTAAAATTAGCATGTTTAAAGTGATTTTCATGCTTCCAGGGGCCCAAAACACAAGATTTATGGAATGGTTAAAAGTGCATGAAAATGGCCAATTTACTCACTCTGAGTTCTCAAAAAGGGTTTCTTCACCCCGGGAAGTTAATTAAATACCATTTGGAGGCATTTAATGTTCGAGCAAAAACGGCTGATTTTCGACAAAAGAGATAACACCCCCCATTACGTCATGCTTCAGAAATGTGGAAAATGGTCCGTTTTCAAATGTTTTATTTTTGAACGTCAGTTCACATTTGTAGGTGGATCATCAGTGTTAGAGCTAAAATTAGCATGTTTAAAGTGATTTTCATGCTTCCAGGGGCTCGGGAAGTTAATTAAATACCATTTGGAGGCATTTAATGTTCGAGCAAAAACGGCTGATTTTCGACAAAAGAGATAACACCCCCCCATTACGTCATGCTTCAGAAATGTGGAAAATGGTCCGTTTTCAAATGTTTTATTTTTGAACGTCAGTTCACATTTGTAGGTGGATCATCAGTGTTAGAGCTAAAATTAGCATGTTTAAAGTGATTTTCATGCTTCCAGGGGCCCAAAACACAAGATTTATGGAATGGTTAAAAGTGCATGAAAATGGCCAATTTACTCACTCTGAGTTCTCAAAAAGGGTTTCTTCACCCCGGGAAGTTAATTAAATGCCATTTGGAGGCATTTAATGTTCGAGCAAAAACGGCTGATTTTCGACAAAAGAGATAACACCCCCCCATTACGTCATGCTTCAGAAATGTGGAAAATGGTCCGTTTTCAAATGTTTTATTTTTGAACGTCAGTTCACATTTGTAGGTGGATCATCAGTGTTAGAGCTAAAATTAGCATGTTTAAAGTGATTTTCATGCTTCCAGGGGCTCGGGAAGTTAATTAAATACCATTTGGAGGCATTTAATGTTCGAGCAAAAACGGCTGATTTTCGACAAAAGAGATAACACCCCCCCATTACGTCATGCTTCAGAAATGTGGAAAATGGTCCGTTTTCAAATGTTTTATTTTTGAACGTCAGTTCACATTTGTAGGTGGATCATCAGTGTTAGAGCTAAAATTAGCATGTTTAAAGTGATTTTCATGCTTCCAGGGGCCCAAAACACAAGATTTATGGAATGGTTAAAAGTGCATGAAAATGGCCAATTTACTCACTCTGAGTTCTCAAAAAGGGTTTCTTCACCCCGGGAAGTTAAATAAATACCATTTGGAGGCATTTAATGTTCGAGCAAAAACGGCTGATTTTCGACAAAAGAGATAACACCCCCCCATTACGTCATGCTTCAGAAATGTGGAAAATGGTACGTTTTCAAATGTTTTATTTTTGAACGTCAGTTCACATTTGTAGGTGGATCATCAGTGTTAGAGCTAAAATTAGCATGTTTAAAGTGATTTTCATGCTTCCAGCGGCTCGGGAAGTTAATTAAATACCATTTGGAGGCATTTAATGTTCGAGCAAAAACGGCTGATTTTCGACAAAAGAGATAACACCCCCCCCATTACGTCATGCTTCAGAAATGTGGAAAATGGTCCGTTTTCAAATGTTTTATTTTTGAACGTCAGTTCACATTTGTAGGTGGATCATCAGTGTTAGAGCTAAAATTAGCATGTTTAAAGTGATTTTCATGCTTCCAGGGGCCCAAAACACAAGATTTATGGAATGGTTAAAAGTGCATGAAAATGGCCAATTTACTCACTCTGAGTTCTCAAAAAGGGTTTCTTCACCCCGGGAAGTTAATTAAATACCATTTGGAGGCATTTAATGTTCGAGCAAAAACGGCTGATTTTCGACAAAAGAGATAACACCCCCCCATTACGTCATGCTTCAGAAATGTGGAAAATGGTCCGTTTTCAAATGTTTTATTTTTGAACGTCAGTTCACATTTGTAGGTGGATCATCAGTGTTAGATCTAAAATTAGCATGTTTAAAGTGATTTTCATGCTTCCAGGGGCTCGGGAAGTTAATTAGATACCATTTGGAGGCATTTAATGTTCGAGCAAAAACGGCTGATTTTCGACAAAAGAGATAACACCCCCCCCATTACGTCATGCTTCAGAAATGTGGAAAATGGTCCGTTTTCAAATGTTTTATTTTTGAACGTCAGTTCACATTTGTAGGTGGATCATCAGTGTTAGAGCTAAAATTAGCATGTTTAAAGTGATTTTCATGCTTCCAGGGGCTCGGGAAGTTAATTAAATACCATTTGGAGGCATTTAATGTTCGAGCAAAAACGGCTGATTTTCGACAAAAGAGATAACACCCCCCCATTACGTCATGCTTCAGAAATGTGGAAAATGGTCCGTTTTCAAATGTTTTATTTTTGAACGTCAGTTCACATTTGTAGGTGGATCATCAGTGTTAGAGCTAAAATTAGCATGTTTAAAGTGATTTCTATGCTTCCAGGGGCCCAAAACACAAGATTTATGGAATGGTTAAAAGTGCATGAAAATGGCCAATTTACTCACTCTGAGTTCTCAAAAAGGGTTTCTTCACCCCGGGAAGTGAAATAAATACCATTTGGAGGCATTTAATGTTCGAGCAAAAACGGCTGATTTTCGACAAAAGAGATAACACCCCCCCATTACGTCATGCTTCAGAAATGTGGAAAATGGTCCGTTTTCAAATGTTTTATTTTTGAACGTCAGTTCACATTTGTAGGTGGATCATCAGTGTTAGAGCTAAAATTAGCATGTTTAAAGTGATTTTCATGCTTCCAGGGGCCCAAAACACAAGATTTATGGAATGGTTAAAAGTGCATGAAAATGGCCAATTTACTCACTCTGAGTTCTCAAAAAGGGTTTCTTCACCCGGGAAGTTAATTAAATACCATTTGGAGGCATTTAATGTTCGAGCAAAAACGGCTGATTTTCGACAAAAGAGATAACACCCCCCCATTACGTCATGCTTCAGAAATGTGGAAAATGGTCCGTTTTCAAATGTTTTATTTTTGAACGTCAGTTCACATTTGTAGGTGGATCATCAGTGTTAGAGCTAAAATTAGCATGTTTAAAGTGATGTTCATGCTTCCAGGGGCTCGGGAAGTTAATTAAATACCATTTGGAGGCATTTAATGTTCGAGCAAAAACGGCTGATTTTCGACAAAAGAGATAACACCCCCCCATTACGTCATGCTTCAGAAATGTGGAAAATGGTCCGTTTTCAAATGTTTTATTTTTGAACGTCAGTTCACATTTGTAGGTGGATCATCAGTGTTAGAGCTAAAATTAGCATGTTTAAAGTGATTTTCATGCTTCCAGGGGCTCGGGAAGTTAAATAAATACCATTTGGAGGCATTTAATGTTCGAGCAAAAACGGCTGATTTTCGACAAAAGAGATAACACCCCCCCATTACGTCATGCTTCAGAAATGTGGAAAATGGTCCGTTTTCAAATGTTTTATTTTTGAACGTCAGTTCACATTTGTAGGTGGATCATCAGTGTTAGAGCTAAAATTAGCATGTTTAAAGTGATTTTCATGCTTCCAGGGGCCCAAAACACAAGATTTATGGAATGGTTAAAAGTGCATGAAAATGGCCAATTTACTCACTCTGAGTTCTCAAAAAGGGTTTCTTCACCCCGGGAAGTTAATTAAATACCATTTGGAGGCATTTAATGTTCGAGCAAAAACGGCTGATTTTCGACAAAAGAGATAACACCCCCCCATTACGTCATGCTTCAGAAATGTGGAAAATGGTCCGTTTTCAAATGTTTTATTTTTGAACGTCAGTTCACATTTGTAGGTGGATCATCAGTGTTAGAGCTAAAATTAGCATGTTTAAAGTGATTTTCATGCTTCCAGGGGCCCAAAACACAAGATTTATGGAATGGTTAAAAGTGCATGAAAATGGCCAATTTACTCACTCTGAGTTCTCAAAAAGGGTTTCTTCACCCCGGGAAGTTAATTAAATGCCATTTGGAGGCATTTAATGTTCGAGCAAAAACGGCTGATTTTCGACAAAAGAGATAACACCCCCCCATTACGTCATGCTTCAGAAATGTGGAAAATGGTCCGTTTTCAAATGTTTTATTTTTGAACATCAGTTCACATTTGTAGGTGGATCATCAGTGTTAGAGCTAAAATTAGCATGTTTAAAGTGATTTTCATGCTTCCAGGGGCTCGGGAAGTTAATTAAATACCATTTGGAGGCATTTAATGTTCGAGCAAAAACGGCTGATTTTCGACAAAAGAGATAACACCCCCCCATTACGTCATGCTTCAGAAATGTGGAAAATGGTCCGTTTTCAAATGTTTTATTTTTGAACGTCAGTTCACATTTGTAGGTGGATCATCAGTGTTAGAGCTAAAATTAGCATGTTTAAAGTGATTTTCATGCTTCCAGGGGCCCAAAACACAAGATTTATGGAATGGTTAAAAGTGCATGAAAATGGCCAATTTACTCACTCTGAGTTCTCAAAAAGGGTTTCTTCACCCCGGGAAGTTAATTAAATACCATTTGGAGGCATTTAATGTTCGAGCAAAAACGGCTGATTTTCGACAAAAGAGATAACACCCCCCCATTACGTCATGCTTCAGAAATGTGGAAAATGGTCCGTTTTCAAATGTTTTATTTTTGAACGTCAGTTCACATTTGTAGGTGGATCATCAGTGTTAGAGCTAAAATTAGCATGTTTAAAGTGATTTTCATGCTTCCAGGGGCTCGGGAAGTTAATTAAATACCATTTGGAGGCATTTAATGTTCGAGCAAAAACGGCTGATTTTCGACAAAAGAGATAACACCCCCCCATTACGTCATGCTTCAGAAATGTGGAAAATGGTCCGTTTTCAAATGTTTTATTTTTGAACGTCAGTTCACATTTGTAGGTGGATCATCAGTGTTAGAGCTAAAATTAGCATGTTTAAAGTGATTTTCATGCTTCCAGGGGCCCAAAACACAAGATTTATGGAATGGTTAAAAGTGCATGAAAATGGCCAATTTACTCACTCTGAGTTCTCAAAAAGGGTTTCTTCACCCCGGGAAGTTAATTAAATACCATTTGGAGGCATTTAATGTTCGAGCAAAAACGGCTGATTTTCGACAAAAGAGATAACACCCCCCCATTACGTCATGCTTCAGAAATGTGGAAAATGGTCCGTTTTCAAATGTTTTATTTTTGAACGTCAGTTCACATTTGTAGGTGGATCATCAGTGTTAGAGCTAAAATTAGCATGTTTAAAGTGATTTTCATGCTTCCAGGGGCTCGGGAAGTTAATTAAATACCATTTGGAGGCATTTAATGTTCGAGCAAAAACGGCTGATTTTCGACAAAAGAGATAACACCCCCCCATTACGTCATGCTTCAGAAATGTGGAAAATGGTCCGTTTTCAAATGTTTTATTTTTGAACGTCAGTTCACATTTGTAGGTGGATCATCAGTGTTAGAGCTAAAATTAGCATGTTTAAAGTGATTTTCATGCTTCCAGGGGCCCAAAACACAAGATTTATGGAATGGTTAAAAGTGCATGAAAATGGCCAATTTACTCACTCTGAGTTCTCAAAAAGGGTTTCTTCACCCCGGGAAGTTAATTAAATGCCATTTGGAGGCATTTAATGTTCGAGCAAAAACGGCTGATTTTCGACAAAAGAGATAACACCCCCCCATTACGTCATGCTTCAGAAATGTGGAAAATGGTCCGTTTTCAAATGTTTTATTTTTGAACGTCAGTTCACATTTGTAGGTGGATCATCAGTGTTAGAGCTAAAATTAGCATGTTTAAAGTGATGTTCATGCTTCCAGGGGCTCGGGAAGTTAATTAAATACCATTTGGAGGCATTTAATGTTCGAGCAAAAACGGCTGATTTTCGACAAAAGAGATAACACCCCCCCATTACGTCATGCTTCAGAAATGTGGAAAATGGTCCGTTTTCAAATGTTTTATTTTTGAACGTCAGTTCACATTTGTAGGTGGATCATCAGTGTTAGAGCAAAAATTAGCATGTTTAAAGTGATTTTCATGCTTCCAGGGGCTCGGGAAGTTAAATAAATACCATTTGGAGGCATTTAATGTTCGAGCAAAAACGGCTGATTTTCGACAAAAGAGATAACACCCCCCCATTACGTCATGCTTCAGAAATGTGGAAAATGGTCCGTTTTCAAATGTTTTATTTTTGAACGTCAGTTCACATTTGTAGGTGGATCATCAGTGTTAGAGCTAAAATTAGCATGTTTAAAGTGATTTTCATGCTTCCAGGGGCCCAAAACACAAGATTTATGGAATGGTTAAAAGTGCATGAAAATGGCCAATTTACTCACTCTGAGTTCTCAAAAAGGGTTTCTTCACCCCGGGAAGTTAATTAAATACCATTTGGAGGCATTTAATGTTCGAGCAAAAACGGCTGATTTTCGACAAAAGAGATAACACCCCCCCATTACGTCATGCTTCAGAAATGTGGAAAATGGTCCGTTTTCAAATGTTTTATTTTTGAACGTCAGTTCACATTTGTAGGTGGATCATCAGTGTTAGAGCTAAAATTAGCATGTTTAAAGTGATTTTCATGCTTCCAGGGGCTCGGGAAGTTAATTAAATACCATTTGGAGGCATTTAATGTTCGAGCAAAAACGGCTGATTTTCGACAAAAGAGATAACACCCCCCCATTACGTCATGCTTCAGAAATGTGGAAAATGGTCCGTTTTCAAATGTTTTATTTTTGAACGTCAGTTCACATTTGTAGGTGGATCATCAGTGTTAGAGCTAAAATTAGCATGTTTAAAGTGATTTTCATGCTTCCAGGGGCCCAAAACACAAGATTTATGGAATGGTTAAAAGTGCATGAAAATGGCCAATTTACTCACTCTGAGTTCTCAAAAAGGGTTTCTTCACCCCGGGAAGTTAATTAAATGCCATTTGGAGGCATTTAATGTTCGAGCAAAAACGGCTGATTTTCGACAAAAGAGATAACACCCCCCCATTACGTCATGCTTCAGAAATGTGGAAAATGTTCCGTTTTCAAATGTTTTATTTTTGAACATCAGTTCACATTTGTAGGTGGATCATCAGTGTTAGAGCTAAAATTAGCATGTTTAAAGTGATTTTCATGCTTCCAGGGGCTCGGGAAGTTAATTAAATACCATTTGGAGGCATTTAATGTTCGAGCAAAAACGGCTGATTTTCGACAAAAGAGATAACACCCCCCCATTACGTCATGCTTCAGAAATGTGGAAAATGGTCCGTTTTCAAATGTTTTATTTTTGAACGTCAGTTCACATTTGTAGGTGGATCATCAGTGTTAGAGCTAAAATTAGCATGTTTAAAGTGATTTTCATGCTTCCAGGGGCCCAAAACACAAGATTTATGGAATGGTTAAAAGTGCATGAAAATGGCCAATTTACTCACTCTGAGTTCTCAAAAAGGGTTTCTTCACCCCGGGAAGTTAATTAAATACCATTTGGAGGCATTTAATGTTCGAGCAAAAACGGCTGATTTTCGACAAAAGAGATAACACCCCCCCATTACGTCATGCTTCAGAAATGTGGAAAATGGTCCGTTTTCAAATGTTTTATTTTTGAACGTCAGTTCACATTTGTAGGTGGATCATCAGTGTTAGAGCTAAAATTAGCATGTTTAAAGTGATTTTCATGCTTCCAGGGGCTCGGGAAGTTAATTAAATACCATTTGGAGGCATTTAATGTTCGAGCAAAAACGGCTGATTTTCGACAAAAGAGATAACACCCCCCCATTACGTCATGCTTCAGAAATGTGGAAAATGGTCCGTTTTCAAATGTTTTATTTTTGAACGTCAGTTCACATTTGTAGGTGGATCATCAGTGTTAGAGCTAAAATTAGCATGTTTAAAGTGATTTTCATGCTTCCAGGGGCCCAAAACACAAGATTTATGGAATGGTTAAAAGTGCATGAAAATGGCCAATTTACTCACTCTGAGTTCTCAAAAAGGGTTTCTTCACCCCGGGAAGTTAATTAAATACCATTTGGAGGCATTTAATGTTCGAGCAAAAACGGCTGATTTTCGACAAAAGAGATAACACCCCCCCATTACGTCATGCTTCAGAAATGTGGAAAATGGTCCGTTTTCAAATGTTTTATTTTTGAACGTCAGTTCACATTTGTAGGTGGATCATCAGTGTTAGAGCTAAAATTAGCATGTTTAAAGTGATGTTCATGCTTCCAGGGGCTCGGGAAGTTAATTAAATACCATTTGGAGGCATTTAATGTTCGAGCAAAAACGGCTGATTTTCGACAAAAGAGATAACACCCCCCCATTACGTCATGCTTCAGAAATGTGGAAAATGGTCCGTTTTCAAATGTTTTATTTTTGAACGTCAGTTCACATTTGTAGGTGGATCATCAGTGTTAGAGCTAAAATTAGCATGTTTAAAGTGATTTTCATGCTTCCAGGGGCCCAAAACACAAGATTTATGGAATGGTTAAAAGTGCATGAAAATGGCCAATTTACTCACTCTGAGTTCTCAAAAAGGGTTTCTTCACCCCGGGAAGTTAATTAAATGCCATTTGGAGGCATTTAATGTTCGAGCAAAAACGGCTGATTTTCGACAAAAGAGATAACACCCCCCCATTACGTCATGCTTCAGAAATGTGGAAAATGGTCCGTTTTCAAATGTTTTATTTTTGAACGTCAGTTCACATTTGTAGGTGGATCATCAGTGTTAGAGCTAAAATTAGCATGTTTAAAGTGATTTTCATGCTTCCAGGGGCTCGGGAAGTTAATTAAATACCATTTGGAGGCATTTAATGTTCGAGCAAAAACGGCTGATTTTCGACAAAAGAGATAACACCCCCCCATTACGTCATGCTTCAGAAATGTGGAAAATGGTCCGTTTTCAAATGTTTTATTTTTGAACGTCAGTTCACATTTGTAGGTGGATCATCAGTGTTAGAGCTAAAATTAGCATGTTTAAAGTGATTTTCATGCTTCCAGGGGCCCAAAACACAAGATTTATGGAATGGTTAAAAGTGCATGAAAATGGCCAATTTACTCACTCTGAGTTCTCAAAAAGGGTTTCTTCACCCCGGGAAGTTAATTAAATACCATTTGGAGGCATTTAATGTTCGAGCAAAAACGGCTGATTTTCGACAAAAGAGATAACACCCCCCCATTACGTCATGCTTCAGAAATGTGGAAAATGGTCCGTTTTCAAATGTTTTATTTTTGAACGTCAGTTCACATTTGTAGGTGGATCATCAGTGTTAGAGCTAAAATTAGCATGTTTAAAGTCATTTTCATGCTTCCAGGGGCTCGGGAAGTTAATTAAATACCATTTGGAGGCATTTAATGTTCGAGCAAAAACGGCTGATTTTCGACAAAAGAGATAACACCCCCCCATTACGTCATGCTTCAGAAATGTGGAAAATGGTCCGTTTTCAAATGTTTTATTTTTGAACGTCAGTTCACATTTGTAGGTGGATCATCAGTGTTAGAGCTAAAATTAGCATGTTTAAAGTGATTTTCATGCTTCCAGGGGCCCAAAACACAAGATTTATGGAATGGTTAAAAGTGCATGAAAATGGCCAATTTACTCACTCTGAGTTCTCAAAAAGGGTTTCTTCACCCCGGGAAGTTAATTAAATACCATTTGGAGGCATTTAATGTTCGAGCAAAAACGGCTGATTTTCGACAAAAGAGATAACACCCCCCCCATTACGTCATGCTTCAGAAATGTGGAAAATGGTCCGTTTTCAAATGTTTTATTTTTGAACGTCAGTTCACATTTGTAGGTGGATCATCAGTGTTAGAGCTAAAATTAGCATGTTTAAAGTGATTTTCATGCTTCCAGGGGCTCGGGAAGTTAATTAGATACCATTTGGAGGCATTTAATGTTCGAGCAAAAACGGCTGATTTTCGACAAAAGAGATAACACCCCCCCATTACGTCATGCTTCAGAAATGTGGAAAATGGTCCGTTTTCAAATGTTTTATTTTTGAACGTCAGTTCACATTTGTAGGTGGATCATCAGTGTTAGAGCTAAAATTAGCATGTTTAAAGTGATTTTCATGCTTCCAGGGGCTCGGGAAGTTAATTAAATACCATTTGGAGGCATTTAATGTTCGAGCAAAAACGGCTGATTTTCGACAAAAGAGATAACACCCCCCCATTACGTCATGCTTCAGAAATGTGGAAAATGGTCCGTTTTCAAATGTTTTATTTTTGAACGTCAGTTCACATTTGTAGGTGGATCATCAGTGTTAGAGCTAAAATTAGCATGTTTAAAGTGATTTTCATGCTTCCAGGGGCTCGGGAAGTTAATTAAATACCATTTGGAGGCATTTAATGTTCGAGCAAAAACGGCTGATTTTCGACAAAAGAGATAACACCCCCCATTACGTCATGCTTCAGAAATGTGGAAAATGGTCCGTTTTCAAATGTTTTATTTTTGAACGTCAGTTCACATTTGTAGGTGGATCATCAGTGTTAGAGCTAAAATTAGCATGTTTAAAGTGATTTTCATGCTTCCAGGGGCCCAAAACACAAGATTTATGGAATGGTTAAAAGTGCATGAAAATGGCCAATTTACTCACTCTGAGTTCTCAAAAAGGGTTTCTTCACCCCGGGAAGTTAATTAAATACCATTTGGAGGCATTTAATGTTCGAGCAAAAACGGCTGAATTTCGACAAAAGAGATAACACCCCCCCATTACGTCATGCTTCAGAAATGTGGAAAATGGTCCGTTTTCAAATGTTTTATTTTTGAACGTCAGTTCACATTTGTAGGTGGATCATCAGTGTTAGAGCTAAAATTAGCATGTTTAAAGTGATTTTCATGCTTCCAGGGGCTCGGGAAGTTAATTAGATACCATTTGGAGGCATTTAATGTTCGAGCAAAAACGGCTGATTTTCGACAAAAGAGATAACACCCCCCCCATTACGTCATGCTTCAGAAATGTGGAAAATGGTCCGTTTTCAAATGTTTTATTTTTGAACGTCAGTTCACATTTGTAGGTGGATCATCAGTGTTAGAGCTAAAATTAGCATGTTTAAAGTGATTTTCATGCTTCCAGGGGCCCAAAACACAAGATTTATGGAATGGTTAAAAGTGCATGAAAATGGCCAATTTACTCACTCTGAGTTCTCAAAAAGGGTTTCTTCACCCCGGGAAGTGAAATAAATACCATTTGGAGGCATTTAATGTTCGAGCAAAAACGGCTGATTTTCGACAAAAGAGATAACACCCCCCCATTACGTCATGCTTCAGAAATGTGGAAAATGGTCCGTTTTCAAATGTTTTATTTTTGAACGTCAGTTCACATTTGTAGGTGGATCATCAGTGTTAGAGCTAAAATTAGCATGTTTAAAGTGATTTTCATGCTTCCAGGGGCCCAAAACACAAGATTTATGGAATGGTTAAAAGTGCATGAAAATGGCCAATTTACTCACTCTGAGTTCTCAAAAAGGGTTTCTTCACCCCGGGAAGTTAATTAAATACCATTTGGAGGCATTTAATGTTCGAGCAAAAACGGCTGATTTTCGACAAAAGAGATAACACCCCCCCATTACGTCATGCTTCAGAAATGTGGAAAATGGTCCGTTTTCAAATGTTTTATTTTTGAACGTCAGTTCACATTTGTAGGTGGATCATCAGTGTTAGAGCTAAAATTAGCATGTTTAAAGTGATTTTCATGCTTCCAGGGGCCCAAAACACAAGATTTATGGAATGGTTAAAAGTGCATGAAAATGGCCAATTTACTCACTCTGAGTTCTCAAAAAGGGTTTCTTCACCCCGGGAAGTTAATTAAATACCATTTGGAGGCATTTAATGTTCGAGCAAAAACGGCTGATTTTCGACAAAAGAGATAACACCCCCCCATTACGTCATGCTTCAGAAATGTGGAAAATGGTCCGTTTTCAAATGTTTTATTTTTGAACGTCAGTTCACATTTGTAGGTGGATCATCAGTGTTAGAGCTAAAATTAGCATGTTTAAAGTCATTTTCATGCTTCCAGGGGCTCGGGAAGTTAATTAAATACCATTTGGAGGCATTTAATGTTCGAGCAAAAACGGCTGATTTTCGACAAAAGAGATAGCACCCCCCCATTACGTCATGCTTCAGAAATGTGGAAAATGGTCCGTTTTCAAATGTTTTATTTTTGAACGTCAGTTCACATTTGTAGGTGGATCATCAGTGTTAGAGCTAAAATTAGCATGTTTAAAGTGATTTTCATGCTTCCAGGGGCCCAAAACACAAGATTTATGGAATGGTTAAAAGTGCATGAAAATGGCCAATTTACTCACTCTGAGTTCTCAAAAAGGGTTTCTTCACCCCGGGAAGTTAATTAAATACCATTTGGAGGCATTTAATGTTCGAGCAAAAACGGCTGATTCTCGACAAAAGAGATAACACCCCCCCATTACGTCATGCTTCAGAAATGTGGAAAATGGTCCGTTTTCAAATGTTTTATTTTTGAACGTCAGTTCACATTTGTAGGTGGATCATCAGTGTTAGAGCTAAAATTAGCATGTTTAAAGTGATTTTCATGCTTCCAGGGGCTCGGGAAGTTAATTAGATACCATTTGGAGGCATTTAATGTTCGAGCAAAAACGGCTGATTTTCGACAAAAGAGATAACACCCCCCCATTACGTCATGCTTCAGAAATGTGGAAAATGGTCCGTTTTCAAATGTTTTATTTTTGAACGTCAGTTCACATTTGTAGGTGGATCATCAGTGTTAGAGCTAAAATTAGCATGTTTAAAGTGATTTTCATGCTTCCAGGGGCTCGGGAAGTTAATTAAATACCATTTGGAGGCATTTAATGTTCGAGCAAAATCGGCTGATTTTCGACAAAAGAGATAACACCCCCCCATTACGTCATGCTTCAGAAATGTGGAAAATGGTCCGTTTTCAAATGTTTTATTTTTGAACGTCAGTTCACATTTGTAGGTGGATCATCAGTGTTAGAGCTAAAATTAGCATGTTTAAAGTGATTTTCATGCTTCCAGGGGCTCGGGAAGTTAATTAAATACCATTTGGAGGCATTTAATGTTCGAGCAAAAACGGCTGATTTTCGACAAAAGAGATAACACCCCCCATTACGTCATGCTTCAGAAATGTGGAAAATGGTCCGTTTTCAAATGTTTTATTTTTGAACGTCAGTTCACATTTGTAGGTGGATCATCAGTGTTAGAGCTAAAATTAGCATGTTTAAAGTGATTTTCATGCTTCCAGGGGCCCAAAACACAAGATTTATGGAATGGTTAAAAGTGCATGAAAATGGCCAATTTACTCACTCTGAGTTCTCAAAAAGGGTTTCTTCACCCCGGGAAGTTAATTAAATACCATTTGGAGGCATTTAATGTTCGAGCAAAAACGGCTGAATTTCGACAAAAGAGATAACACCCCCCCATTACGTCATGCTTCAGAAATGTGGAAAATGGTCCGTTTTCAAATGTTTTATTTTTGAACGTCAGTTCACATTTGTAGGTGGATCATCAGTGTTAGAGCTAAAATTAGCATGTTTAAAGTGATTTTCATGCTTCCAGGGGCCCAAAACACAAGATTTATGGAATGGTTAAAAGTGCATGAAAATGGCCAATTTACTCACTCTGAGTTCTCAAAAAGGGTTTCTTCACCCCGGGAAGTTAATTAAATACCATTTGGAGGCATTTAATGTTCGAGCAAAAACGGCTGATTTTCGACAAAAGAGATAACACCCCCCCATTACGTCATGCTTCAGAAATGTGGAAAATGGTCCGTTTTCAAATGTTTTATTTTTGAACGTCAGTTCACATTTGTAGGTGGATCATCAGTGTTAGAGCTAAAATTAGCATGTTTAAAGTGATTTTCATGCTTCCAGGGGCTCGGGAAGTTAATTAAATACCATTTGGAGGCATTTAATGTTCGAGCAAAAACGGCTGATTTTCGACAAAAGAGATAACACCCCCCCATTACGTCATGCTTCAGAAATGTGGAAAATGGTCCGTTTTCAAATGTTTTATTTTTGAACGTCAGTTCACATTTGTAGGTGGATCATCAGTGTTAGAGCTAAAATTAGCATGTTTAAAGTGATTTTCATGCTTCCAGGGGCCCAAAACACAAGATTTATGGAATGGTTAAAAGTGCATGAAAATGGCCAATTTACTCACTCTGAGTTCTCAAAAAGGGTTTCTTCACCCCGGGAAGTTAATTAAATACCATTTGGAGGCATTTAATGTTCGAGCAAAAACGGCTGATTTTCGACAAAAGAGATAACACCCCCCCATTACGTCATGCTTCAGAAATGTGGAAAATGGTCCGTTTTCAAATGTTTTATTTTTGAACGTCAGTTCACATTTGTAGGTGGATCATCAGTGTTAGAGCTAAAATTAGCATGTTTAAAGTGATTTTCATGCTTCCAGGGGCTCGGGAAGTTAATTAAATACCATTTGGAGGCATTTAATGTTCGAGCAAAAACGGCTGATTTTCGACAAAAGAGATAACACCCCCCCATTACGTCATGCTTCAGAAATGTGGAAAATGGTCCGTTTTCAAATGTTTTATTTTTGAACGTCAGTTCACATTTGTAGGTGGATCATCAGTGTTAGAGCTAAAATTAGCATGTTTAAAGTGATTTTCATGCTTCCAGGGGCCCAAAACACAAGATTTATGGAATGGTTAAAAGTGCATGAAAATGGCCAATTTACTCACTCTGAGTTCTCAAAAAGGGTTTCTTCACCCCGGGAAGTTAATTAAATGCCATTTGGAGGCATTTAATGTTCGAGCAAAAACGGCTGATTTTCGACAAAAGAGATAACACCCCCCCATTACGTCATGCTTCAGAAATGTGGAAAATGGTCCGTTTTCAAATGTTTTATTTTTGAACGTCAGTTCACATTTGTAGGTGGATCATCAGTGTTAGAGCTAAAATTAGCATGTTTAAAGTGATGTTCATGCTTCCAGGGGCTCGGGAAGTTAATTAAATACCATTTGGAGGCATTTAATGTTCGAGCAAAAACGGCTGATTTTCGACAAAAGAGATAACACCCCCCCATTACGTCATGCTTCAGAAATGTGGAAAATGGTCCGTTTTCAAATGTTTTATTTTTGAACGTCAGTTCACATTTGTAGGTGGATCATCAGTGTTAGAGCTAAAATTAGCATGTTTAAAGTGATTTTCATGCTTCCAGGGGCTCGGGAAGTTAAATAAATACCATTTGGAGGCATTTAATGTTCGAGCAAAAACGGCTGATTTTCGACAAAAGAGATAACACCCCCCCATTACGTCATGCTTCAGAAATGTGGAAAATGGTCCGTTTTCAAATGTTTTATTTTTGAACGTCAGTTCACATTTGTAGGTGGATCATCAGTGTTAGAGCTAAAATTAGCATGTTTAAAGTGATTTTCATGCTTCCAGGGGCCCAAAACACAAGATTTATGGAATGGTTAAAAGTGCATGAAAATGGCCAATTTACTCACTCTGAGTTCTCAAAAAGGGTTTCTTCACCCCGGGAAGTTAATTAAATACCATTTGGAGGCATTTAATGTTCGAGCAAAAACGGCTGATTTTCGACAAAAGAGATAACACCCCCCCATTACGTCATGCTTCAGAAATGTGGAAAATGGTCCGTTTTCAAATGTTTTATTTTTGAACGTCAGTTCACATTTGTAGGTGGATCATCAGTGTTAGAGCTAAAATTAGCATGTTTAAAGTGATTTTCATGCTTCCAGGGGCTCGGGAAGTTAATTAAATACCATTTGGAGGCATTTAATGTTCGAGCAAAAACGGCTGATTTTCGACAAAAGAGATAACACCCCCCCATTACGTCATGCTTCAGAAATGTGGAAAATGGTCCGTTTTCAAATGTTTTATTTTTGAACGTCAGTTCACATTTGTAGGTGGATCATCAGTGTTAGAGCTAAAATTAGCATGTTTAAAGTGATTTTCATGCTTCCAGGGGCCCAAAACACAAGATTTATGGAATGGTTAAAAGTGCATGAAAATGGCCAATTTACTCACTCTGAGTTCTCAAAAAGGGTTTCTTCACCCCGGGAAGTTAATTAAATGCCATTTGGAGGCATTTAATGTTCGAGCAAAAACGGCTGATTTTCGACAAAAGAGATAACACCCCCCCATTACGTCATGCTTCAGAAATGTGGAAAATGGTCCGTTTTCAAATGTTTTATTTTTGAACATCAGTTCACATTTGTAGGTGGATCATCAGTGTTAGAGCTAAAATTAGCATGTTTAAAGTGATTTTCATGCTTCCAGGGGCTCGGGAAGTTAATTAAATACCATTTGGAGGCATTTAATGTTCGAGCAAAAACGGCTGATTTTCGACAAAAGAGATAACACCCCCCCATTACGTCATGCTTCAGAAATGTGGAAAATGGTCCGTTTTCAAATGTTTTATTTTTGAACGTCAGTTCACATTTGTAGGTGGATCATCAGTGTTAGAGCTAAAATTAGCATGTTTAAAGTGATTTTCATGCTTCCAGGGGCCCAAAACACAAGATTTATGGAATGGTTAAAAGTGCATGAAAATGGCCAATTTACTCACTCTGAGTTCTCAAAAAGGGTTTCTTCACCCCGGGAAGTTAATTAAATACCATTTGGAGGCATTTAATGTTCGAGCAAAAACGGCTGATTTTCGACAAAAGAGATAACACCCCCCCATTACGTCATGCTTCAGAAATGTGGAAAATGGTCCGTTTTCAAATGTTTTATTTTTGAACGTCAGTTCACATTTGTAGGTGGATCATCAGTGTTAGAGCTAAAATTAGCATGTTTAAAGTGATTTTCATGCTTCCAGGGGCTCGGGAAGTTAATTAAATACCATTTGGAGGCATTTAATGTTCGAGCAAAAACGGCTGATTTTCGACAAAAGAGATAACACCCCCCCATTACGTCATGCTTCAGAAATGTGGAAAATGGTCCGTTTTCAAATGTTTTATTTTTGAACGTCAGTTCACATTTGTAGGTGGATCATCAGTGTTAGAGCTAAAATTAGCATGTTTAAAGTGATTTTCATGCTTCCAGGGGCCCAAAACACAAGATTTATGGAATGGTTAAAAGTGCATGAAAATGGCCAATTTACTCACTCTGAGTTCTCAAAAAGGGTTTCTTCACCCCGGGAAGTTAATTAAATACCATTTGGAGGCATTTAATGTTCGAGCAAAAACGGCTGATTTTCGACAAAAGAGATAACACCCCCCCATTACGTCATGCTTCAGAAATGTGGAAAATGGTCCGTTTTCAAATGTTTTATTTTTGAACGTCAGTTCACATTTGTAGGTGGATCATCAGTGTTAGAGCTAAAATTAGCATGTTTAAAGTGATTTTCATGCTTCCAGGGGCTCGGGAAGTTAATTAAATACCATTTGGAGGCATTTAATGTTCGAGCAAAAACGGCTGATTTTCGACAAAAGAGATAACACCCCCCCATTACGTCATGCTTCAGAAATGTGGAAAATGGTCCGTTTTCAAATGTTTTATTTTTGAACGTCAGTTCACATTTGTAGGTGGATCATCAGTGTTAGAGCTAAAATTAGCATGTTTAAAGTGATTTTCATGCTTCCAGGGGCCCAAAACACAAGATTTATGGAATGGTTAAAAGTGCATGAAAATGGCCAATTTACTCACTCTGAGTTCTCAAAAAGGGTTTCTTCACCCCGGGAAGTTAATTAAATGCCATTTGGAGGCATTTAATGTTCGAGCAAAAACGGCTGATTTTCGACAAAAGAGATAACACCCCCCCATTACGTCATGCTTCAGAAATGTGGAAAATGGTCCGTTTTCAAATGTTTTATTTTTGAACGTCAGTTCACATTTGTAGGTGGATCATCAGTGTTAGAGCTAAAATTAGCATGTTTAAAGTGATTTTCATGCTTCCAGGGGCTCGGGAAGTTAATTAAATACCATTTGGAGGCATTTAATGTTCGAGCAAAAACGGCTGATTTTCGACAAAAGAGATAACACCCCCCCATTACGTCATGCTTCAGAAATGTGGAAAATGGTCCGTTTTCAAATGTTTTATTTTTGAACGTCAGTTCACATTTGTAGGTGGATCATCAGTGTTAGAGCTAAAATTAGCATGTTTAAAGTGATTTTCATGCTTCCAGGGGCCCAAAACACAAGATTTATGGAATGGTTAAAAGTGCATGAAAATGGCCAATTTACTCACTCTGAGTTCTCAAAAAGGGTTTCTTCACCCCGGGAAGTTAATTAAATGCCATTTGGAGGCATTTAATGTTCGAGCAAAAACGGCTGATTTTCGACAAAAGAGATAACACCCCCCCATTACGTCATGCTTCAGAAATGTGGAAAATGGTCCGTTTTCAAATGTTTTATTTTTGAACGTCAGTTCACATTTGTAGGTGGATCATCAGTGTTAGAGCTAAAATTAGCATGTTTAAAGTGATTTTCATGCTTCCAGGGGCTCGGGAAGTTAATTAAATACCATTTGGAGGCATTTAATGTTCGAGCAAAAACGGCTGATTTTCGACAAAAGAGATAACACCCCCCCATTACGTCATGCTTCAGAAATGTGGAAAATGGTCCGTTTTCAAATGTTTTATTTTTGAACGTCAGTTCACATTTGTAGGTGGATCATCAGTGTTAGAGCTAAAATTAGCATGTTTAAAGTGATTTTCATGCTTCCAGGGGCCCAAAACACAAGATTTATGGAATGGTTAAAAGTGCATGAAAATGGCCAATTTACTCACTCTGAGTTCTCAAAAAGGGTTTCTTCACCCCGGGAAGTTAATTAAATACCATTTGGAGGCATTTAATGTTCGAGCAAAAACGGCTGATTTTCGACAAAAGAGATAACACCCCCCCATTACGTCATGCTTCAGAAATGTGGAAAATGGTCCGTTTTCAAATGTTTTATTTTTGAACGTCAGTTCACATTTGTAGGTGGATCATCAGTGTTAGAGCTAAAATTAGCATGTTTAAAGTCATTTTCATGCTTCCAGGGGCTCGGGAAGTTAATTAAATACCATTTGGAGGCATTTAATGTTCGAGCAAAAACGGCTGATTTTCGACAAAAGAGATAACACCCCCCCATTACGTCATGCTTCAGAAATGTGGAAAATGGTCCGTTTTCAAATGTTTTATTTTTGAACGTCAGTTCACATTTGTAGGTGGATCATCAGTGTTAGAGCTAAAATTAGCATGTTTAAAGTGATTTTCATGCTTCCAGGGGCCCAAAACACAAGATTTATGGAATGGTTAAAAGTGCATGAAAATGGCCAATTTACTCACTCTGAGTTCTCAAAAAGGGTTTCTTCACCCCGGGAAGTTAATTAAATACCATTTGGAGGCATTTAATGTTCGAGCAAAAACGGCTGATTTTCGACAAAAGAGATAACACCCCCCCATTACGTCATGCTTCAGAAATGTGGAAAATGGTCCGTTTTCAAATGTTTTATTTTTGAACGTCAGTTCACATTTGTAGGTGGATCATCAGTGTTAGAGCTAAAATTAGCATGTTTAAAGTGATTTTCATGCTTCCAGGGGCTCGGGAAGTTAATTAGATACCATTTGGAGGCATTTAATGTTCGAGCAAAAACGGCTGATTTTCGACAAAAGAGATAACACCCCCCCATTACGTCATGCTTCAGAAATGTGGAAAATGGTCCGTTTTCAAATGTTTTATTTTTGAACGTCAGTTCACATTTGTAGGTGGATCATCAGTGTTAGAGCTAAAATTAGCATGTTTAAAGTGATTTTCATGCTTCCAGGGGCTCGGGAAGTTAATTAAATACCATTTGGAGGCATTTAATGTTCGAGCAAAAACGGCTGATTTTCGACAAAAGAGATAACACCCCCCCATTACGTCATGCTTCAGAAATGTGGAAAATGGTCCGTTTTCAAATGTTTTATTTTTGAACGTCAGTTCACATTTGTAGGTGGATCATCAGTGTTAGAGCTAAAATTAGCATGTTTAAAGTGATTTTCATGCTTCCAGGGGCTCGGGAAGTTAATTAAATACCATTTGGAGGCATTTAATGTTCGAGCAAAAACGGCTGATTTTCGACAAAAGAGATAACACCCCCCATTACGTCATGCTTCAGAAATGTGGAAAATGGTCCGTTTTCAAATGTTTTATTTTTGAACGTCAGTTCACATTTGTAGGTGGATCATCAGTGTTAGAGCTAAAATTAGCATGTTTAAAGTGATTTTCATGCTTCCAGGGCCCAAAACACAAGATTTATGGAATGGTTAAAAGTGCATGAAAATGGCCAATTTACTCACTCTGAGTTCTCAAAAAGGGTTTCTTCACCCCGGGAAGTTAATTAAATACCATTTGGAGGCATTTAATGTTCGAGCAAAAACGGCTGAATTTCGACAAAAGAGATAACACCCCCCCATTACGTCATGCTTCAGAAATGTGGAAAATGGTCCGTTTTCAAATGTTTTATTTTTGAACGTCAGTTCACATTTGTAGGTGGATCATCAGTGTTAGAGCTAAAATTAGCATGTTTAAAGTGATTTTCATGCTTCCAGGGGCTCGGGAAGTTAATTAGATACCATTTGGAGGCATTTAATGTTCGAGCAAAAACGGCTGATTTTCGACAAAAGAGATAACACCCCCCCCATTACGTCATGCTTCAGAAATGTGGAAAATGGTCCGTTTTCAAATGTTTTATTTTTGAACGTCAGTTCACATTTGTAGGTGGATCATCAGTGTTAGAGCTAAAATTAGCATGTTTAAAGTGATTTTCATGCTTGCAGGGGCTCGGGAAGTTAATTAAATACCATTTGGAGGCATTTAATGTTCGAGCAAAAACGGCTGATTTTCGACAAAAGAGATAACACCCCCCCATTACGTCATGCTTCAGAAATGTGGAAAATGGTCCGTTTTCAAATGTTTTATTTTTGAACGTCAGTTCACATTTGTAGGTGGATCATCAGTGTTAGAGCTAAAATTAGCATGTTTAAAGTGATTTTCATGCTTCCAGGGGCCCAAAACACAAGATTTATGGAATGGTTAAAAGTGCATGAAAATGGCCAATTTACTCACTCTGAGTTCTCAAAAAGGGTTTCTTCACCCCGGGAAGTGAAATAAATACCATTTGGAGGCATTTAATGTTCGAGCAAAAACGGCTGATTTTCGACAAAAGAGATAACACCCCCCCATTACGTCATGCTTCAGAAATGTGGAAAATGGTCCGTTTTCAAATGTTTTATTTTTGAACGTCAGTTCACATTTGTAGGTGGATCATCAGTGTTAGAGCTAAAATTAGCATGTTTAAAGTGATTTTCATGCTTCCAGGGGCCCAAAACACAAGATTTATGGAATGGTTAAAAGTGCATGAAAATGGCCAATTTACTCACTCTGAGTTCTCAAAAAGGGTTTCTTCACCCCGGGAAGTTAATTAAATACCATTTGGAGGCATTTAATGTTCGAGCAAAAACGGCTGATTTTCGACAAAAGAGATAACACCCCCCCATTACGTCATGCTTCAGAAATGTGGAAAATGGTCCGTTTTCAAATGTTTTATTTTTGAACGTCAGTTCACATTTGTAGGTGGATCATCAGTGTTAGAGCTAAAATTAGCATGTTTAAAGTGATTTTCATGCTTCCAGGGGCCCAAAACACAAGATTTATGGAATGGTTAAAAGTGCATGAAAATGGCCAATTTACTCACTCTGAGTTCTCAAAAAGGGTTTCTTCACCCCGGGAAGTTAATTAAATACCATTTGGAGGCATTTAATGTTCGAGCAAAAACGGCTGATTTTCGACAAAAGAGATAACACCCCCCCATTACGTCATGCTTCAGAAATGTGGAAAATGGTCC